>NC_049994.1:5737887-5759547 GCF_000003815.2 Branchiostoma floridae | reverse complement strand
ATCACTTTTAACTGCAGTGGGCGATTTTGTTGTTATCTTTGGAAGAGAATAAATCAAACAGGGGTTGGTGGAGTTGCATTATTTTTGGTATGTACATACCTTAGGTAATGATTTAAATCCTGAAATGTATTGTATGCAAATCGGGGCTTAATTTACATGATAATTAGAAGAATGTGGAAATCCTTAAATCGACCTCTTTTCTGGACAGTCAGTGCTCAGTGTCTAACTACATCTGTGCCCCAGACTTGTGTAGTTCATGACATATTTGTGTCAGCAAAACATAGATGTTATTTTTGCTAACACATTGTTTATTAGTTTTCACTTTGCAAGTGCCATGTTCTTTGTTTGTGCACTATGGGAAGGGGTTTCTCCATTTTGATGTGAAGGGGTGTTTTTCCCCTTATTTGGGTGATGCTTATGTGGTAGGGAAAAGTGGAAGCTTGGTGGTTTGTGGCCTTTTCATTACCTTCGCCAAGAAGATTAAACTTTTGGTTAAGCCATAGTGTTAGGTGAGTCTTTATGTAGGTCAACAATATAACTGGAGAACTGATTGATGGATCTTCATGATACTTGGTATTGAGTAGCGGTTGCAGAAACAAAGGTTGAGTTTGAAAATGGTTCGCCCAGTATTTTCCGTCGGTACTGCAGCGGGCTCAGTGTGTGAGTGTCTGTGTGTGCGGAGAACATAACTTTAGAAGCTATAAAACCTTAAAGTCATTGATAAAGGCATCCTCCATAACAACCCTTGATTGTTTGGCGAAGGTATGTGTTTCGTGGATTTGCTCGACTCCGGAAAATTCCTCAAATTGCCGGCTCAAATACTAGTATCGGGACAGTCTGAATTAGTCCTCGATCTCAATGTAGGAAAAAGGGGTCCCTGCCGATCGCGACCAGTTCACTTGCTGGTTTGTGGCACTTTCGGGCGTGCCCCCTTCGTGGCCGAGTGGGACACTTTGCGGCTCCCGGGGTATTATGGGGCCCGGCCGGGCAACGGGTTAGATTTAAGTCGGACTTAAAATGAACCCGGGACCCTGTAACAAATAGACACCGTGATCTACCTGTCACCCGGTAACACCGCGAGGGGTACCCCCGGTATCCGGCAGTCTACTGGGACAAATTTGTGACTTCGGAGCCCGGCCGGGGCCACATCCCTGTCGGGCATCGGCGCGACTGGGACCGAAGTAAACGTCGCAGGCGGGATTGAGATCGCAACATCTGTGGACTACATGCCAAAGTGGCCATTCGGCGAGAAAAATTAGCCCCAAGGCTTAGAAAGGCGAAGAGATAAGAAGAAAAAATTAGGACCTCCCGTGCAACGTCGACAGATCTTGAGTTTCTTGTTCATTTCAGTCAATGAGTCCATGCCTATTTACTGAGGAGAAATCTTTACATTCATTTTCAACACCAGAAGTTCAGTGACAGTATACATGTACATTTAGCCTCCCTCACAGATATTCTAGCCGGTGCGGCCCACGTTTTCGGCCTGGGGAGCAATGATTTGCGATTTTCAACATAAGCCAGGTTCTCTTACATATGCCCGGGGGATGGCTTGAAATGTTGAAAAGGTCTAATCATCAAATGCAGAGCAGGCATGCATATACAGTATATGGGTATCCTCACTGTCAAAAGCGCTTCATGCGGATGTTACCTTCAACGCATCCTCTCCAATGATTTTCCCTCTATAGCTTCAGAAACATTGGTTACGTGCTAAAATGAGCCACACGCACTTTAGGACGCTACGCGCGCGCTCATCATATTATAGATTAGAAAGTTCCTCTTAGAAACAATTACAGAGTTACACATGCTTTGAGCGGGTGTTCCATTTAAAATACCCTATTTTATCTCCATACATTTATAAGTGGTTTTATTGTTTTCGTGTAGAGCCTAGCGGTAACCAGTACTAGGCTTAGCGCGGTCTGGACGGTTCGAAATGGCAAAGCGCATCCAGGGATACGAAAAGAAATGCTGCATTACTGACATTTGCCGCAGAGTGGCGCGTGTTTAAGGGTCACTGGTGAAAGCTTCAAATCGTCTTGAGTTAGCCGCCTTGTGACGTGAGGTGTTGTCATATACGAGGCAACCAGCCAAGAATTTTATACTTGATTGATGAAATACTTGTTTCAGCTTGATGAAACTATTACTTTAGCACGGAAACTACTGCAGAATCATAAGCATTTCTTCCCAGCTTCCGAAATATGATCTTATACTTTTTCGAACAAATAATAAATTGAGTAGCTGGATAAATACTGTTAAGGCCCAGATATTTCAGATAGCACCCACTATATTTCACAAGTGACGGCGGAATGCTATCTGAAATGTCTTACTCCTTAGAGAACCTATCAAGTTCCTTGCATTTAGCATGTTGTATTTTGTATGGTCCTAAACACTAATAACGATTAGTACTTTTAAATAATGAATGAAGTTCATTTGCAAGTTCGTGCCCGAGGGCTAATTGCAAGTACATGGTATAAACATAGTAGATATACAAGTGACAATGGACAGTTATGAACAATATTCTACTCTAATAGTAGTGTTGGCTATTTCTAAACAGGTTGGGTTTGGCCGCTTTTTGGTGTTGTAAGACAGTGGAAAATCTTCAATATGGGTTTGACTTCTTTTTTGAAAGCAGAAGGAGACGAAACGCCCCACCTTTTCTGAAATTTGTGGGTTCTGCGATTTCAAGAGAAAAGTGGCTTTCTGTTCGTCTGTCAATTAACAAAGACCATTATTGTGCATTTATACCACAGTTGGATATAACTACAAGCTATAACAAAAAATTACATTAACTTAAAAATAGACCAAACTACGGTAAATAAATTCAACTTCATCTGTTTAGCTTATAGCTTTAGTACGAGAGCAAATGCTTCGGACACAATAACGGTTAGGTAAATGAATAGTTTAAACTAATACAGTCGATAAAAACCGTTAAATTGAGTCAAATCACCTCCTTGAATGAAACTAACTGTCAAACACGTCAACTGTAAAAACGAATCAATCGATAACCAATCTAATCTTCAGGCGTGAGTCTTTGGTCCATGTAATATAGGTTAGGGAGAAAATTGTCTTGAGAATAAAGCATGTGGGAGAAATTTAGTACACAGTTATATTTATATTTTTATTAATATTTTTTTTCAATATCTTATAGCCAATTGCCCCGGAACTGTGGAAGCGGACACCCCCAGAAAGAAGAGGTCATGTACACGTTAAAATCCGGTACGACCCCGTTGTTCTGGGGGTAACCTGACCCAGTGTTAGCCCCCTAAGGGTACTCAGGTCACCCCGCCTTTGTCTCTGCTCTAAGCGCGTGGTTGGTGCTTCAGTAGTGTGGCCTCGCGTAACGCCGGCCGGCTGAGAGCACACAGTCATCACAAGTGACTCAGTTCCTGTCACAACTCCGCCGAGAGGAGGCGGGAGAGGTTAGGGTTACCAGATATATTATACACGTACGTCTGGAACTCAGCTCACAAGCGAGACTACCACCAAGATGGGAAGAAGGGAAAGAACTTTGTTGGATTTTAAAACTACGATGTCTTCTGTACTTCGGTTAACGATATTCCTTCTACTAGTCGGTGTCTCCACAACGCAAACGACAGGTAAGGAAATATTTTCATTGTTGGCAAATTATCAGAACATTCGCGGCCATATAAATACAGTTTTGAGTTAGGAATATGTTAGGTGTACACTAGTAGTACCGTTATAATATAGTAATATTAAGCCAGCCAAAATAGTGGGTGAATGAAAATGAGCAAAGCCACTTCGATCGGCCTGCGATTTACATACGCACACTCGCGCCATTGTGCTCAATTCCCACGGCCATATGTATACCTCTTCCCACTTGTACTTAAGCAAACGACTGGATAAAAACTATTGTAGTTATGTTAGCTTGACGGTAATGGTTTACAATAAGGAGAGGGGGCGAGGTAAGAAATGTCTTCGGGACGGGTATCCCACCTCCCCCCAAACCAACTCGTTAGAGCCCCGCTGGCCTGACTGTGTGTGGTACGACGTTGCTAGGCGGCCAAGCAAGGAATAAGAAACAATCCCTCCTAAAAATTCTACAACACCATCATTTTTTCGGCGTTTTTCTGCATTAGGGCGTCGCCCTCTTGGCTTGATCTGTTTTAAGCAGTAACAAGATGGGTGGGGAGTGGAAACCTGATACCGTTACGCCAGGTGTACCGCTGTCTTGGCGCAGGTATTTCTAACACAGGTAATACACCTGTACAACAACCGGATGTGTCTCACAAACAAAAACCTACCATTTGTAATCTACTCAAGCAAACAAGCAACGATAAAATCAATTAATATGTCTCTCTAATTACTCCGATTTGTCTTGGTGATTGAACTATTCACCCTGCATCTTTGGTAGGTGGATAAAATATGGATACAGTGCAAAGGCAGTCAATTTCGTTTATGTTTCTTGTCCGGTTTGGAGACGATGCCATACATTGAGTTAAAGCCGATGTAGATTAAGTTAAGGATCGTGTCATTTGTTCGTGTGTTTCACTCCCCGTCAAAAAAATCACGTCAAACGCTTCCTGTATTTCCAAGAATCGGGTTCTATTCGTGATCGTGTATTGGTACTGTGTTTTCAAAATATCCATACCAACCAATGACATGTTTGTGGAGATCTGCCAGTCATAACAGTGGAAGTAGCATAAGAAGCCTTCTGACATTTTTCACGTGTAACTGGATATAGAAAATGTGCGCTCTGTTGGTAAAAAGTAGATTATCGTATAGCCCGTTAGAAATGCCACCAAAAAGAACGGCAACGTAATAATCTGACGTTAATACTATACCTGAAGGCTACACAGACTCTGTATAGCCGTATAGCTTTCGGAAAGGCCACCGCGTCGGTTAACGTTGTTACTGTAAAGTCGTGGATGCATGCGCGCATTTCGGGGATCGTTCGTTCGTTCTTTCAGACCCTTGTAAGTTGTAGTACCTAGTGGGACATATGGTAGCAAGTTTCCTTGCTGTTTCAGTAGAAGGGTATATTTCAGTCAGGATATATTTCAGTCAGGATATATTTCTATTGAGGAATCATGGTTGCTAGCCCTTTCCCTTTAACTTGTATTAGACACCTCATCGAACACGGGACTCCCATTTTACGTCCCTTCCGAAAAACAGGTGCAGCCCCAACCGAGATGCCCTACCCAGGATTAAACCGGGGTCTCCCAGTTCAGCTTAGGTCACATTTCAAAACCGGGGCCCGGTCGGGATGCTTCAAGACACGAAAAATTGAAATGTCTACTTAGAAATACACCCAAATCATGCCCGTGAATGTTATGTGGGCATTTTGTGAATTTCAACGTCTTTATGTCATTATTTTCGCTCCCGAAAGCGGCCCCACCGGGCCCCGGGCTTGGAAATGTGACCTAAGCCTTACCAACTGAATTGGACACAGTAGTTCAACTGTACCAATTGAGCTACAGGGACATCCTTGTACCTTTCGGAGATCACTGATGATGAAAAGTGGCATAGTTTGTAGTTATGTGGTATTGATCAACACTCTAATCATGTTGAATATCTATAATTTTCTAAACGACCCTGAAAGAAGCCATTTTGTTTCCGCTAAAGATATTTTGTATACAATCCCCACCCATACTTGCGTATATAGTGAGGTATCTGTAGCTTTAAGCATTAAGTTGGTATTACGCGGAATCAGAGGGATATAACGTAGTGACCATGTATAATACACCAGCTTATAGGTACTTTGAAACGTGCTCTTTGCGCCTCTGGTATATCAACAAATATTGAGCCATAGAATCCCTTCCACAATTTAGATTTGTTTCTGAAACATTGGAACAAGCGAGTTCTTGTATGGTTTAGAAATAAATCACGTACCTAACTGGTTCAATATAAGAAATAACGCTAACACAAATAGTACTCCCTGCATGTATTCTCGCTCATTTTACTGTAGCTAAATTACAAGCAGGAAATTGCGGCCCACACAGACGTACATTGTGACTTACATACAGTGACACCTGTTTTGCAAATGCGTCATCATTAGACCAGGTTGTAACGGGGTACTGGACGGGTACTCCCAGGATTACAGCTACAATCACACAGGCACGTATATACCAAACATAATGCACATACGGTATAGGATGTATGGGCAGATGGATATTCAAATAGTCAACATTGCGTCAGAATAACGGCATATGATTTCTCTCTTCACAGCTATAGGGAAACTACATAGGGAATTATATCCTTATATACGCGACCACTGCCTTATAAGTACAATCACACAAGCACGTATACCAAACGTAAGGCACATTCAAGCGGTCAACATTGAACTAACGGCCCGGTAGCATACGATTTCTCTCTTCATAACGTTCTTGTTCACAGCTATATAGGAAAACTACATACGACATTGTATCCTTATATACTCGAACACTGCCTTATGTGCTTACGTTTCTCTGACGTACTTACAGACACTTATAACTTCTAAAAAAATATAACGTCCTTGTTCACAGCTATAGGAAAACTACATACGGGATTGTATCCTTATATACGCAAACACTGCCGTACATGCTTACGTTTCGCTGACGCAGTTGCAAACACTTATGTGAAACTAAACGCGTCATTCGAGGCTTCGATTCTAACAAGTGTCTTTGACTTCTGAGAAACGTAATTTCACTTCTACTAAGGATCACACGATGGAATATCAAGATCATCATATGAGACTGTGTGAATTACCATGTGCGCACGTCCGGCCACTTGTTTTGGTAATAACACCAGTGTTGTGGTATCGGACATGTATAAAGCATTCTCATTGTCGGTAACATCATGGAATGAAACATTCAATAATACTGCATGAAATTCTTTACATGCTTGACACATGACGAGTTATTTATTATACGTGACGCAGACAATAATCGGAAACAGGGCGTGATATATAGGTAACAAGGCAAATCGCTTGACGTTCATTTTGCGTTTACTTTATGACCGTATTCTTGACCCAAACAATAAAGAACGAAAAATGTATTGTGGGTCAACGTTGCCGATGAGAAGGTTTACGATAAGAAAGCAGAGGCAGCTCTTGAGCGTACTGCAAAAGGGAAAATATTCACCGACATTGAATTTCGCGGTAAAGAGAAAATGAAGTGTTCGAGGTGGTTTCATTGAATGAAGACCTTTATTGTACGTTTTTGCTTTCTAACAAGCTAAGTACAGGTCAGGGTGAATAGGATACATCTCCTAGTGATTCTAAGTACAATCTGTGAAAACTGTGATACATGACTGGAACTACAAAGTCTAAAGTATACTAGTACTACCGACTAGTATGTACAGGTTCAACTTCTTCTCGCTTCTTCAATACAGTCGTAAATGTAGTTGCAGGTGGAGTTTAGTTTAATTTTACCTTAGCGATTGAAACTGACGTAAAGGGTTTTACTGTAAAGGGAGAAATGTTTGCAGTGGTTTTAGTTCGCGGTCAAACGCGCACATAAAACCACCGCTACAATTCCCGCATTTACAGTGTCTTTTTTAAATTCTCTGGTTTTCAAACCGTCTTCTAAGCCTTATTGTATGTTTTATTGTAAGTCCTTCACATACCTACTATTGTACGACGTTTTTAACATTCCTTGAATACCTCCCACTGCCTTTTCCCACTGTTCACCGTTACATACGGTAGTGTCGATAGCCCATTCAGTCATTCATGGGAAAACTTGACCCTCTTTGAGAACTTATGTTTCACCCCCTTTGAGGGTTTGACACAAAAATTTGGAGTGGTCTTTGTTTTCAATGCTAGTAGGAAATGACCATGATTTCAATTCTGTGTTGTCGATAGACCATTCAGTCATTCACTGTAAAACGTGACGACCTCCCCATGAGAACTAATGTTTCATCCCCTTTGAAAATACGCATTGACAAAAATTTGAAGAGGTGCTTGTTTTGAAAGCTAGAAGGAAATGACGTATTCACTCTGCCATTTCTCCTTTTTTTTCACGATTTGAAGATTTCAGTGATTAAGCGTATTGGGGTATAAGTACGTAGGACGTCACAATACATTATATCGTGATATTGATTCGCCATTGTTCTTGAAACGCGAAATATTTTGTGAATGAATCATACGAAACGCACTCCAAGCTGCATCACCAACTCCAGACAGAATGGTTTGCACTATCGCACACCGGCGTATTCCCCTACTCTTTTTCGAGAGGTGTTCTTTAACGTATGTGGAGTGTGGCTCTCCCTTAACATGGGACCTCCATTTAACGTCCTACCCAAGGGACGTCCCTTGCCGAAAGTAGGTACTCATTTTAACCTGAGTGAAGTACAAGAGAGAGGGAGAGAGAGAGAGAGAGAGAGAGAGAGAGAGGGAGAGAGAGAGAGAGAGAGAGAGAGAAGAGAGCGAGAGAGACAAGGACAAACGACATCGAAACATAACCTTGTGGGCGAAGGTATATTTCAAGTACACTGGACCTCTGGGGGTGGGGGTTGATTGTTGTGTGTCTTGAATAAGCATATTCGTGATACTAGTACACAGGAAGAGGATCTGTTGAGAATGTAACTATGTACACCTGAGACACCTGATCACGCCGTGGGAACGGTGAGGCATACCTGCGTACATCCGTCTCTTAACATATCCCTTCTACTGGGAAAACACCAGCACTCTTAACATATCCCTTCTACTGAGAAAACACCAGCACTCTTAACATATCCCTTCTACTGAGAAAACACCAGCACTCTTAACATATCCCTTCTACTGAGAAAACATCAGCACTCTTAACATATCTCTTCTACTGGGAAAACACCAGCACTCTTAACATATCCCTTCTACTGAGAAAACATCAGCACTCTTAACATATCTCTTCTACTGGGAAAACACCACCACTCATCACTGTTTACCTGCGCTTAAACACACACAACACTCTAACAAGCCTGAATCAAATTAGACTCTTGTTTCAACACCCCCTTTGTGAGTTAGCGGGGGTACAGCCAACCAGGGGTAGCGTACGCACTGACTTAGGCCACACCAATTTTATTTGTTGCTTCTCGGATTCGCCTCTCCCCTTTTTCTTTTCATTTTCAAAAAAAAGTTCCGATACAGGTTTTGCTATCACAAGCCTGTAAATTTTACCATTTAGAGCCACATACACATAATTTCAGTCTAAAAACAATGCATTTTATTCAGAACGTTAGTAACAAATGAAAGGAAGGGATTCATTGTATACAACGTACCATGCAACTCCTCAGCTGTTGTTTTCTTTGTTATTTAAGCCGTATATCTTCACCCCAGACCTTTTGAATTTTTTTTCTTTCTTTTCGACATGTCAGTCCAATGTTTTTCTGAAGAAAAAAATACGAGAAGCAACAAATAAATTTGGTGTGGCCTTATAATGGCCGGACCTTCGGTCCTGTTACACCCGTTTTCTGTATCACGTTGAGTAAATACAACCTGTGCTTTAATTGGCAGAAAAGCAAGTTTGACTGTTGGCTTAGGGCTCATTATATATTTGTGTTCTGTACAATCAATCATCACCACGAGGCGTGGAAAGATGTTGAGATATCTATGTTGGTAATGAGATGTGAAGCCTTTACGCTTGTGTTTTTCCTGCTTGCCGAAAGTGCTCCAGTTTTAGCCCGTATATATGTTCACCTGTTCGTTTTAGCCCTTGTCAGGCCTTTGTTTCTAGTGCCTGTTTATTTTGGCATTCCGCGGGGTCCATTCAACTACTTATGGGTTCCTGTAGAATTAGATTTTCGCTTCTGTGCAAGCTTCATTATCTTTAAGTAATGTGTGCAAGAATTATTCCTAATTACGAAATGCATAAAACAAAACAAAAACGACACGAGAGGAAGTTAGCAGTTGCCGTTACTAGTGAACACAACGTTGTCGATCGTTACCTTCTAGCCTGGTATTCACCCCCTATGTACCTACCGGGTTTTCCGTTCAATCTCCTCCGCAAATATTTGACAACATGAAACCCACCATCTACAATACAGAAGTCAGTGTGGATACCAGGACAGTATACTTCGTCGTCTAATCGTTTAGACAAGACACAAAAGTACCCAAAATGAATATTGCGTATAGATGTTCTATAACACAAAGGCCCTATGGGCAATCTCGACTTGTATGGCACATTGTGACATAGGGCACAAGTGTCCTTGCTTTTTACAGGGAGGGATTGCTAGCCCTTCCCCTTTAACGATTTTGTCTCTCTTCATCTGCTTGGAGACAAAACCCCTGCTCGCCCAACCGTTTTGACATACTGAGTGTGCCGTTTAAGGTGGTATCTCACTGCACTTGGGGCACCGGTGCGGCATCGCGGGGTTCGAAAGATTACTCAAAGAAATTCAGAGATAAGAACAAATTTTCGTACGTTTTGTGTATTTTGTTGTCTTAAATACTTATTAAGCAATACACATACGTATTACACAATATCTACATTGTAAAAAAACGTCGAAAATAACCGTACAACATTGCCGCAGTGATACGGCCTTTAGCTTGGCGCCCGGTGTTTTCCAACAGGGCGTGGCCAGGTGAAGCCATCGGTACGGTCTGCTGCTGACCTGAACAGGTAACCACGTGGAAAGAACAGGGGGCGATCAACCAGAAAAATCTCTCTCGGGCGTATCTAGATCTACTTTGAATGGAGAGTGTGGGGCACAGAAACATGAAATAGCATTTTCGTTGAGAGTATCAAAAGATCTTTTTAAAGAGGCCACCGAATTCCTCACAAATTTCCCCATGTTTACAGACGATAAGAAAACGACCTTTCTCCTAACTTTGCAGAACCCACACGTTGTAGAAAAGGTGGGATCCTTCGCCTTCCACTATTTTAGGAAAAGAAGTCGAACTCAACAAGTTACAGCTCAGACTTTTAGACTAGAGTAAACATATTCCATACTGTTCTACACTGTTTGTTTGTACATTTTCATGTTGACTGCAATTAGCCCTCGGGTAAGAATAAACTATATTACCAAAGGTTGCAAATAAACAAGAACAAGAACAGAAACAAAAACAGTAAAAAAGTGTTTAAGAATGAAGTACTGTAACGAAAACTTGGTATTCCATATGACATTTCACAAGACAGTCCTAAGGTGTAGACGCCTAGTAACACAGCAAATAACAGTCTAAAAATAGAACGTCTTGGCAAGATTTTCTAGGCCAGGCACTTTAAGGTTTCATATGTCGTCTTCTCGTATATGTGCGAAAATTCGTGGTAAGTTGTGCTGAAGACGTCACTCTTATTAATCAAGAATATAATATCGTAAATTCATAATGCCAATTGAGTATGTTCAAACCAGTCGTCTTGCAATGGTCTCAAGCGGGTGTGGTCAGCGGTCTAGTTATCGGACCATGTCATTCTTAGACACGCTGTTAAGGCGTACCAAGGCCCGGCAAGTCATGTAATCCTGCGGGTTTTGTATCTTAAGTTGTCAGGCCGGCAAATATTTGTGGACGACACAGTCGGCTTGTCTTCTGTGATAACACCTAGCATGCCGTGTCAGTGATCATAGCAACAACAGGATACTGATAACCCCACATTCAGGCTTCGCTCGGGTCGTTAGTCAACAGGCATCTAATGTATAGCCTTGCGGAGAGCCTCATGAATAGGCTATACAATGAAGCCTGATACCCAGACTAATGTACCATCAAGGTCGCAAGAGTAGCGATAAAGAAAATACAATTCTTTTTTTTTTCGTGTCAAACATAAATATTAACACCGCAACTCGTTGAAACCCTGAAAGATGGAAGAAAACAAAAACTTTTTGAATTCTTACTAAAAAAACTGATTCTTTTGCAATACTATACATGTATACAAACTTAATATCCCTCGTGACCAAGTGATGTACAGTCAACTTGGCCAGTAAAACCTTGAACAGTAATTACATTGAGGGAAAGCTGATGGCCATTTGAAGTGCAGTACCATCAGCTATAATTGTATTTTCCCGAGGACTACACATACAGAATTGCTTCAATACATCACTACGCATTCCGGACACTCATAAAAAGTGGGCCAAGATGGTGTACATGGGCCAAGATGACTACGTCAATAACGGAACTACGGTGGTCACAGCGCTTAATTGGTCCTACAAATAGTTACAAGTGTACTTGGTTGTCCTCCTCTATTCAGTTGCTAAGTATATTTGTATATGAATAAGCAGTGCTTTCTGATTCTGGGCAATGCTGGTGCGGAGTTTGAACAATGGGTTTGAAATGGCTTATCATTGGCAATGGTGTTGTTCAGCATATCTCTTGTACAGGTCAATGCACTGACTAGGATCGGTACTAGGAATTTGCTGGTAGTGTTTTGTTGCTGGTGTACACATGACATGTCCATGTACATAGGCACTATGTCATCACTTAACATATTGTGAGTGGTCCTTCGTTATCATGCTTGTGTGAGCTATTATTATTAATCTATGAATCAGGCAGCAACAGGTTCATATAACCGAAATCGACCTTGGTCTTTGTCACTCCATCCCCTATCCCTACTCCAAATGCCATTACAATCCATCCAGAGGTTATGCTAACCACAAATATCCGAAACACAAACACACACAGACACACCCAAAACAATACCTTGGAGTTTAATGAAGGTTAATATTGCAACTGCAAAAGTGGAACCACTTTGAAACTTTGAAATTACGACATTCGATGGATAATAAAAGGTTATATCTGGCGATGCATATGGGAATACTTACAATGTACAAACAAGAATAGTCAGTATTACGATTCACTTTTAGCACTCATGTATAGAGGGTTGTTGATTCACAACAGATAATTATTTCAGGAAGCAAAAAAGAAACTCTTACTACCTCACAACATTATAGGATGAGGTATCATCTACCGGTAGTCGCATTAAAATGTATTCAGTATTCTACTAGACTCCCTATGGCTGGCTAAAACAATGTGCATGACAAAGGTCAGTTTACCAAATGATTTCATGAGAGATGACAGTAAGAAAACGTTTCGTTATATGTTCTTCGATATCTTTTCAACCATTGTTCTGCTTGGTATCTCTGATGATTACGTTAAGTACTGCAAAACGTCGAATGATTATGTATTCATTGGTACATAATGATTTGGAAATAACACCGCCTTCTGTACATGTGGAGTGTACCTTTGATTCAGCGTGGTAGATTCAGTTTTGTAACCCGTTGCTTTCTATGTCTCCAGTGGCAACAACGGCTGCGGTGGGCACAACTGGCACAAATGCGGGTACAGATGGACAGGGATCTAGTACAGCCGTAACGATGGAGGGAACCACGGGGATGGAAAACACAATGAATGGAACAGACGCGACAGAGGTTACAACCATAATGACGGCCACTGAAAACGCTACAGACGCGTCTGATCTTACAATAGAAATGACAGCCACCGAAAACGCTACAGACGCGTCTGATCTTACAACCGAAATGACAGCCACCGAAAACGCCACAGACGCGACAGAGGTTACAACGGTAATGACAGCCACCGAAAACGCTGCAGACGCGACAGAGCTTACAACGGAATTGACAGCCACCGAAAACGTTACAGAGATGCAAACTGAAGCAACAGCCACCAGCACCAATGTCACGGAGCTTTTCACTGACACGATGACTGTAGAAATCACCCAAGCAGCAAACACGGCTTCAACCGATGTCACGGGGACAGACTCAGTGACATCTACAGAGTCTTTCACTGAGATGGCAACTGTTACTGACGGAACGGAATACACTATAAACTCATCTGACACCATCACATACATCACAGAGGCCGTTACAGAATCTACTGAGTCTGTTACCGAGACACCAGACATCGTCACAAATACCACCACTGTCACGGACGAGACTGAAGAGACAACGAACTCGTCAGAAACCATTACGTACATCACGGAAGTGTTCGTGGAGACTACAGAAGAGCCTGTGACAGAAACCGTTACGGAAATGTCCACCGGAGAGGTTGTAACAGCCAACGAGACGGCTACAGAAGAGGGGGTTACTGAAGAAGTGGTGACTGCAACGTCAGACGTGTCCACAGACGTCATAGAATCCACAGACGTTTCAGTCACAGAATCCACAGACGCTTCAGTCACAGAATCCACCGACGTTTCAGTCACAGAATCCACCGACGTTTCAGTCACAGAATCCACAGACGTTTCAGTCACAGAATCCACAGACGTTTCAGTCACAGAAGTTGTCACAGAACTTTACGAGACGAATCCGACTACAACTCAGGCAACAGACGGGGTCACAGAAGTTTCAGTCACAGAATCCACCGACGATTCAGTCACAGAATCCACCGACGTTTCAGTCACAGAATTTACCGACGTTTCAGTCACAGAATCCACAGACGATTCAGTCACAGAATCCACAGACGACTCAGTCACAGAATCCACAGAAATTTCAGTCACAGAATCCACAGAGACGGTGACGAGCGGCACACCAGAGGTCACAGAAGTGGTCACAGAACTTTACGAGACGGATCCGACTACAACTCAAGAGGCAACGGAGGTAACAGACGTAGTCACAGAAGTTTCAGTCACGGAATCCACAGACGTTTCAGTCACAGAAGTTTCAGTCACAGAATCCACAGACATTTCAGTAACAGAATCAACAGACGTTTCAGTCACAGAATCCACCGACGTTTCAGTCACAGAATCCACAGAACTTTCAGTCACAGAATCCACCGACGTTTCAGTCACAGAATCCACCGAGGTTTCAGTCACAGAATCCACCGAGGTTTCAGTCACAGAATCTACAGAACTGTCAGTCACAGAATCCACCGAAGTTTCAGTCACAGAATTCACAGAGACAGCGACGAGCGGCACACCAGCAGTCACAGAAATTGTCACAGAACTTTTCGGAACGGATCCGACTGCAACTCAGGAAGCAATGGCAGCAACAGACGTAGTCACAGAAGTAGCAGTGACTGATGCAACCGTAACAGAGATGACAGAGGTGGTGACAGGTGTGACAGACATGACGACAGAGCTACCAGTAACTACAGACACCATCATTGCTACAGAAACCGCTGGCCTAACAACAGTGGATACGTTTACTGAGATGTTAACAGATGAAGTTGACACAACAGTGGTGACTTCAGCCACTGAATTTACAACAGTTGAATCAGTAACCGCCACTGGAACAGACAACACGGAACCAACGGACGTTATTACGGTGATGACAACCGAAGTTTTAGAGACAACAGCAATGACTGAGGAAACCACAGAAGTACAACTAACCACGGAAATATCAGCAACAACAGCTGGCTCTTTGGGAACCACCGCCGTAGAGATGACTGAAGAAGTTACAACCGTGTCACCGACTGAAGCAACAGAGGTTACAACAGAGATTGCAGCACCAGGGACAATGCCATCACTCACTACTGATGATGTAGCCACGGTCTTTACAACTCAGGGTACAGACGGAACGACTGTCATTATTACTACAGCGGAGTCTCCAAATACTGCAGAAACAACACAGTTGCAAACCACAGAAGAGGCAGCTACATCAGCACAACCGACAACGGGAGAAGCAACAGCTCCAACAACTGCTGTGGCAACGGAAGTTACAACAGCTGAGGAGACAACACCGTTACAGAGCACTGAAATGCCAACTTCACCTGCTGCAACTGTCACGCAGACAATGGCTGATACAACCACCGCTCTTACAACTGCTGAGACAACAGAGGCGGAAACAACTGCATTGACAACATCATTACAGAGTACTGAAAATGTGACAACCATAGCCCAGGCAACTACTGCCACCTCTGCAAGCACTGAGATAACAGAGGATGCAACAACAGCCGTTACAACAACGCTACAGACCACTGAAAATGCAACAACCGCAGCAGTCACCATCGTTACAAGTGTTGAGACAACGGTAGCAGGAACAGCAGCTACTACAACACAGTTGCAGACCACCGAAAGTGTAACCACAACTGCACGTCAGACAACACCAGAGGCAACCAGCGTCGTCACAACTGCAGAGGCAACAACAGCTATAGACACAACAACACGGTTACAAACTACCGAAAAACAAACAACTCCAACTGCAACTGCACCCAAGACAACCGACAGCACAACGACTATGCCAACGACTTTGGCAACGTCAAGTGGTACAACCACCAGCAACACAACCACCCGTGCATCTACTGCTGCACCCACGACTGCAGCGAGAACAACAGCTGCCCCAACCACACCAGGTAAAAATATATAATCTGTTTTCGTGACAGAAAATGCTTGCCAACTACTTTTAGGTAGAGTTCGTCCTATCTGCATAACGTGACATCCCAGCAGTAGTTGATTGTTCATTCCTGGACGAAGACTGGAGCTGTTCAGTCGAAAATTTGGGTAAGACCAATTTTTTGTGTAAATGAGGCTAATTGTTTTAACACTGGTTTTGTTTCTCAGCTCCTGAATCCGAGGTGAAAGTACTGCTCAGAATTGACCAGGTGTTCACAGAAGTCCTCACCATTAAAAACTCTACTGAATACATACAACTGGAAAGGACTTGCATCGATGAGGTGAGAACCGATTTTTTTTCCCGAATGTTTTGCAGCTACATTTGTGTATATGTAACATTAACTGGAATAGTTTCATTAAAAGATGCAGCTCCATCGCCTCTGTAACTAACTATAAAGTTTATAAATCTTTTAATGTTTGCGCTATAATACAACAGTGTATGTATGAATGGATGCCTGAAAATAAGTAAGGGGCTTGTATTATTCTGATGAAATAAATAAATGTAAAATGAATAAAAACGTTCTTCTTAACTTCACTTTGCAGACCAATAAGCTGTATCTAGGCATTGACCCTACATATGTTGGATGCCGAGTTAACAATTTCAAGTAAGTCATATTTATATGATTTGAATCTATAATCATAGCAGAAGCTAGCTTCAGACGCAGATCCCATTGCCTCTTATACTATGATATGATATGATATATATATGATATGATGGTTCTTGTTAATGTACAGATGTTGGCTAATTGGTGCACCAAATCTGTAGTGTGTTTTTGGCACACATGATATGATATGATATGATATGATATGATATGATATGATATGATATGATATATGATATGATAAACCTTTTCTGTTCCCACAGCCCGGGAAGTGTTGTAGCCAACATGACGCTGATCTAATATGATATATGATATGGTATGATATATGATATGATATGATATGATAAACCTTTCCTCTTCTCACAGCCCGGGAAGTGTTGTAGCCAACATGACGCTGATATTCTATGATATGATATATGATATGATATATGATATGATAAACCTTTCCTCTTCCCACAGCCCAGGAAGTGTTGTAGCCAACATGACGCTGATCTTCCAGGAGGTACTGGATGTGGCAGGTGAACAGGAGAAGGTGGTGGCTGTGTACACGGCTACTCGGGACGGCAGTCTGGGTAACCTCACCGTTCTGGATGTGCAAGTCGAGCTGTCCAATGGTGAGCTGGGGCTTTGAAACTCAAAGAACGGCAACATTTTTGCAAAAATCTAGAATGTTTTCCCTTAGCCTTGTGTCAAGCTACTGGCATACAATACTGTACCATTAGGCTCGCCCCAAAGTAGCGTATGCGAGTGAAAAAAAGAATTGGGGCTACGAATGGGGGGAATCCGAATGGCTTGATGTGATAGCCAGTCCAGGTAGTCAGGCCAGCCTTTTCCGGAAACCCTTTCTACCAGGAAGAAGATAGAAAAAGAACACACCAGCAAAATCAATATGTTTTATGTTATCACGTACACTGATAGGACACAATCTTGCCTTTTTCATATGTTGCAAATGTGACTTTCAGTATGCTGTTTTCATTCTCTTCAGTATCAACTTTACAAAAGTTTGAGAAGAACCCTTAAAAACGTATTCAGAAAAGCTATTAAGAAGCTACTACATTGTCTTGCAGGGAAGCGACAATTGGGGACTGTGCAAATGCAAATGTATACCTGGCTAGGCCTTTGTTGCTATTGAATATTTTGTTATAACTGTCCAGCACCAGCACATATAGATTGGCCATGACTGTGTGTTCCAGAAAATATGTATGTGCAGAGTTAGTCAAAACTTCATTGAAATGCTTACTGTTAATCAGGATTTTTTAGATATTGCTCTGTATGGCTGCCTGCGATTCAATAATTGTGGATTGATCATGAAGGTGTGCCTTAAACAAAGTAAGAGAACAGTCCTAATTCCTTTGCCACAGGTGAGACAGCGAACATCACAGACTGCACCTGTCCTGGTGGTCTGCAGTGTGTCCAGTATGGCACAGCTTGTGTGGCAACCTGCAGTCTCAACCAGGGATACTGCAAGAACAGCGGAGTTTGTTCCAGCAATGGCAGTGATAGTCTCCAATGCAGGTTAGTGTAACATTGATCATACCAAATGCTCTCAATATGGGGTGTTAAGTTAGATAACATTTATGGTGACCGACTCAGCATTGTCTAGCAGAGTGGTCTCCGACAAATCTATCAGTGTCTCATTTTTGCTGGGCTTTTTACCATAGTAAATATGCTACATGTTAGGTTCATAAACTGCATTTTATGACACTCTTGTCTAATCCTCTGCAGGTGTGACAGTGTTGAAACTGGAGGTGTTGAGTACACAGGCACAACATGTGAGCAGACTGTTACACAAGATGGTGAGTGTTCCTCAAGGCAGAGTACTAGGCCCTATGCTATCAAATGAACATTGGGAGTATGCAATGTACCACAGGAATAATACTATAATAACATTATTTTCAGCTTCACTCATAAGAACATTATAAGACATTATAAGAAAAGTTTGCAATGTCTCAAATGTATTTTTTCAGAAATACAACATTCTAACTATGGATGTCTTTGTCTTCTATATAGCGGTGGTCCAGTTATTACCATACATCATTGTCGCAGCCTCAGTGGCAGGGGTGCTCATCCTAGTGGTGCTGCTACTGACGGTGGCCACCTGTTGTAAGAAGAAACGCTCTGGGAGATACAATAATAGGTAAAAAGCGCCCTCTATCATGTTGTTAACAAAGTGCAAGATATCTACATGCGACTGACTTTCAGATTTTACATGTCAACAATAAATTGGCTATTGGTTTGATCATTCAAGTTTTAATCTCCTTGGAAAAATCAAACAGTCTCTCCAGGAAACTGAAGTTCTTCCATAAGATAAACCTGAAAATGTTTCATGTCTACATTATCGTAATATTTGCCAATCAAAACTATTCATACTGTTGAATTTACCATCTGTTTGTGTGCTGCCCTGCTATAACTTTAGGTATGTATCAGACAAGGAAACTGGACTGTTCCAGCCCATAGTTCCCCAGGCCGGTTGGGCAGAGACAAACATGGATGAAGATGGTCTCCACGTCCACATGTACGACAACTTTGGATACGAGGGGAAGACGCACCTGCGCGGGGAAGTCGAGGGAAGCATAAACCGTGCACCGAGCAAGTTCTCTGTGCAGAACATAGACCCAACTATCCCAGTAAGTACATTTACAGGATATCATTGCATTTTAGCATATCATATAAATGTTGATGTCCCTGTAGCTCAACTGGTAGTAGTCTCACAGTTGAGCTCCTGTTAGTTGGTACTGGGAAGGGCATCTCAGTTGGGACTGCACTGGTGTTTTGGAAGCGACGTAAAATAGGGGAACCATGTTTGAGGAGGTGCCTCATTGAGCACAATAAAGTGGAAGAAATCCCTCCCTGTAAAACATACCCTGCTACTGAAACAGCAAGGAAACTTACGGTCCTATGTGCCACTAGGCACTACAAGAGTCTGATCAAATGAATGAATGCAAGGTACATTGATGTAGCTTCACAGCTGTGTCATAGTCTAACTTGATACTGCTCCATTATAAAAACAAGCAGTATCAAAAACGTTCAAATTTGTTTAGACATTATACATGTAACTTCTTACTGAAGGCATGCCTTGCCACAATCTAACGGTTCCCCTTTCTTGTTTTCTCTAGTTCAAGATCAAGAGGCCAAAATACGACCCTCAACCCTATGGTATCTACAGGGTAAGTTGTCATCTCAGTTATCATGGTCAATGTCTACTAATTTAAATTAGAAGAATTTCATTATCCTATATTGTTTCATCAGTAGCATTTCATTGTCCTATATTGTTTCATCAGTAGAATTTCATTATCCTATATTGTTTCATCAGTAGAATTTTAAGATCTATTCTGAATTCCTTTCTTTGCAGTTTGTAGTAGACTATACAAAAGTCACTGTAATTTTTTGTCGTCCATAAAGCTCGTACTAGATCTTGCATGAACTCTTTTACATTAAATGCTGTTATCATATTGAGCAGTGTGTTTTGCATCCATTCTGACTGAATTCTCTATATTGTTCTCCCAACAGCAAGTCAGTGAGCCAGAGACAAGGTTGTAGCTGCTCCACCCCATAACATGGTGATAGGACACTCTCTATGCAAACCTAAGTGCTGATAAACAGCAGCTGCTTGCTCTAAAAATTATCTGACCCTTTACAAATCTCACTTACCATGTCACTGGAAAACTATTTGTCTGAAATTAGGAGAGTTCTTCTTGTAAGTTATTGATACAGCAAGGACATGAATGGATGAAATAACAATGGCTTTGAAGGTTCTTGTTTTATAATGGAGTTTTCAGGAGTCTCAGCTTATGTATAAAGTATGGATATCGAACAAAATGAAGTACATGAAAATGAATGACTTAACATTCCAGTGTCAGAATTTATATTCAAAACTTCAACATGACAACAACAGTTTAGTTGGTTATACAAATTACAATATTTCCAAATGACATAATATCAATCAAGGAACTGTTTGCAGTCTTTGACACCCCCTATTTAAAACGAGACTTAATCTTCTGACAAGTGAACTTTACTCTTTCACACCAACTTGAGATAGAACTTATTTTCTATCCTGCCATGGGTGAGAGTGAGTGATTTTCTATCTTGAGATATACTGTAGAAGAAAGAGGGATCTTTGGATGCTCTATATGTACAATATTTGTGTTCTGATAGTTACATTGGTATAGTATTGAACGTTTAAGTAGATGTATGTTGTATCGGTTTACACAATCTTTAGTACAGACTTTACCTGAAATATTTACTGTACATTGTAATTTGTTAAACCATGTATGTTTCTCATTCATAACATTGCCAAAATGAAACACGTTAGAAATGACCAATAGAGAAAGATACTTTTTAAACAATGTTATGAGAAATGTGCCTAGAATAACAGAAGATTATGACAAGATCTTGAAAATATTTTGTGATATGACTGAGGTAGTCAGGCATTTTGCATCTCAACTTTTTACTACCGTATTTGTAGACAAGAGTATTTTAAGGTTTAGAATGATGTACCACCAAGGATAGACCTACATTGTGTATAAAATATATATTCTAAATGTATAACTGTTTAAACTTTTCTACTCTGAAATTTGATAAACTGATGTTTGAATCCTTTGAGATGTAAGTTTAACTTGAAGTATCTGAGTCCTCGGCTGGTCCAAGGTTTTTTCATTGTGTATGAAAATGTTACGTATAGTTTCCGCTTTACTTAATGTTATCTTATGTTTAATATAGCATTAGTATGTAAATATACCATGCATTAATGTCTGTAAAATGTGCTCAACAAAGTTTTAAGTGGTAAGGATAGAAATACAGACTATTGAAGAAGTTGTGCAGTTGTGCCAAAGATGTTATAGACAATGAGTATGTATATACTAAATAAATAGGCT
>NC_049994.1:5681265-5737787 GCF_000003815.2 Branchiostoma floridae | reverse complement strand
AAAGATGTTATAGACAATGAGTATGTATATACTAAATAAATAGGCTATAAAAGAATAAGACAGATATCCTGCAGAAAGGTATCTTTTTGTATTTGATCTTTCAAGACAATAACTTGTCATATACTGGTAGTCTCCACTACAATGTCACAGCATGAGTTTTATATTATTATGATTTTTTTGAGACTGGCTCGCAATAGCAGCAAATCAAATTGCCAACATTGTCTTGTACATTGTACACCTGACAGACAACATTCCTGAGTACATTGTAAAACATATGTCACTAAATTATGATATTGGACTTTTAAAATTGAAAATAGAAACTATATTGGGATTGACTTGCTATACCTATACATGTATATGACATAAGAATTGTCTATCTATAGGTGTCTCTATCTTTGTTAGATTGTATGTCAAGTATAGAATTTTGATTAAATATTTCTACACAATACATGACCTGCCTTGAGTCATTCATGCAACAAGTACATATGGAATCATCCGTACAACCACAGAATGCAGAAACTTGCTATCACTATTTCTGCTTGGCAGTGTTGATAATTATGAAATCAGTAAATTTCTAATGACACAAGCATGATTAAAAGTAGAGTCTTAAAATTACTTTGTGGGCTTTAGCATGATTGTTATTAAAACTTTAAGGAAATGGCACATCATCATAAGACTGGCATATCATTGACAATATAAATTATTTAAGTGTACAAAACTACAGCACAACAATTTTGGATATCTACAATACATCTACCCAGCCATTTATACTTCATTGACACACACGTGTACATCCCTTTACCAATTCTTCTGTTTTTTCTGAATCAGTTTACTAAAACCTGTTACAAGGCCGATGACTCCTACAGTCAATAACGCACTCTTGACAAAAACAAGTGAGTACAACAATGTCTGTGGCTCCTGGGGTAGGACCAAGTATTCAGTACTCAGTGTTAAAGACAACAACAAGAGAAGGAAGCCAACAGTGCTAACACCAACAGTTTTACCTTCAGGACTACTGTCCATGGTTCTATCCCTCGCAGTCTTAACCTGTGGGAGGATTGAATGGAGTGCTACAGCCAGACCCAAAGAGGAGCCAGAATCTCGCGCTACTGAGAAGAATGGTGTTGTACCCAGGTGTACCCACTCAGGGTGTGCGCACCACTGCGTCGCTTTCTTTATAGACCAGGAGGGATCAATGCTGAACACCTGTAGAAATGTAGAAAAATAATATTATTTCTTTTACATGTAAGTTACAGCAACAGGCAAAAGAAATACAGTCAAACCTGCCCAAACAACCTACCCTTCAAGCTGACCACCTGGTCATTACGACCGCTTTTTCTTGTTCCCGAAAATTTTCCTCATTTCCTCAATCAAAGCATGAAGCAACCTTTTCATGACAACCACCTGGCCAACATGACCGCGACCGCCAAACATTGGGACAGCACAGGACCAAATCACTGCCCATAACGACCACAAAATTTTCAAGCTTGAGGTGTCATTGATTTTCAAGCCGACCACTTTCGCCCGGCCCTCTAGTGGTCAGAGCAGGTTTGACTGTATACATGTACAAGCACTCCGTGAATACTTTATCAGATTGGAAAACTTGATAATAAGGTCCTTTCTTCACAACCAATATCAATCAGAGCCAACGTTTTGGTGACTGTCACCTTCCTTTTATCCAGTGTAGCCAGGTATCCAGCCGTATTATAACTCTCCAGTCTCTCCTGTCCTTTCTGCAAACCCTTTTCACAATTATAATGAGAGTGAGATACAATATGGCTGGATACCAGGCTACTACCCAGTGTACATACACTAAAATAGAAATAAGTCTTGGAAAACAACACAAAAAAACTCACATGCAGAAGGATACCATAGAGTCCCATAGCTAACACAGCCAGACCAGCTGACAGCACCACACACATGCTGGGACGGAAAGACTGCACCTGGACTCTGTTGAACATGTATCCTATCAGGACACCTGGAAAAGGGGTGTGTGAATGTGACATCAGAGCTTGCAAATACATAAATTACCACAGCTGTAAACAGTATGGTCAAGTGGGTAGATTGCCAGAGATAGTGACCAGTCATTCAGAATAATATCAGACACTTCTGACAATTTGGAAATCTAAAAATTCACAGACTAGCATTTGATATCAGCCTTGCAAGATGCAACGTTGAACACACCAGTACCCCATAATGCTTACACAACTGCGTTGCCCAAGGGCTATTAAAATGAGCACCTCCTTATATACCAAAACTTGGCAAGATGGGCAGTGAATAGCCTCCTTTGCAGACTTCGAGCGGGTCTGGATGGGAGGCTGGTTGGTTGGCTTGTTCCAAAGTTGGCTTAAGTTCTTTAATGCTGGGAAAGGGAGTTTGATGAGGAAGGGAATTCGCCTTGAGGCGGGGCGAAACTCCTTCCACGGCAAACTCCCTTTCTAGGCATTAGAGAATCTAAACCAACTTTGAAACTAGCAACCAGCTCCCCCTGCTTAAAATAAAAGCCAACCCTGCAAGAAGTCTGCGAAGGAAGATAGGCAGGGAATGCTACATATGTCAGTTAAACAATGGGATAGGGAAAGAATCATACATGTCCGTACCTACAGCAGTGCCAAACACCACCTGATGAGGGAAGTGTGTGGCAATGAACAGTCTGGACACACCAGCTGATGTCAGAATGAAACTGTAGATCAGCCAAGGTGCAGCTCTGACCATGGGGTTCCTGAAGACACAAACAAGGAAAGACATATCCAAAAGATGGTATGTGGCAGAGCAATGTAAGATACTGACAGTAACACTTTGTCACATCTTAATACAGTAGATGACAGTTAATTGCACAACAGATCACCACACACTTCTGTTAATTGTACGGGATGCCCAAATCCCAAACTGGTGCGGTCCAGCTGGATATCATGGATTCCAGTAGACACAAACCAGGAAAGATATGTCCAAAAGATGTTATGTGCAGTTACAACAAATTTTCATCAATCAATGACTGTTTTTGAAAAGGTACAGTACATACGGTACCTCCCAAATTTTCGATGTCTACCAGTACATCATCGTCAACTGTTTGCATACGTGACTGATGAACCTCTTCAACGATGTTATGTGCAATTGTAAGATATTGACAGTAACACATTGTTGCACCTTAATACAGTAGGAACCAGTTAATTGCACAACGGATAAACACACACTTCTGTTAACTGCACGGAATCCCAAAATCCCAAACCGGTGCTGTTCAGCTGGATAACTTTGCATTATTGCATCGGCTGGATAATTGCACGAAATACGCTGGCGATTAGGCTGTGCAATTAAACCGCTTCTATTGTACCACACACCTATGTTAATTGCATATAGTGCCAAACCGGTGCAGTCCAGCTGGATGACTTTGCATTGTTGCAACTCCTGGATAATTGCAAGAAATACACTGGAAAATGGGGTGTGCTTCTACTGTATTCCCCTTGCATAATTGAAGTGCAAGCACAGATAGCCCACTGCACAGGATAACAAGTAAGATTTCCACGTAAGACAAATTTGAGAAATCTACACACATGGCTGAACCAGGAAGAGTGTCTTTATCATCTCAGTAGTTCTGATATTTCCAGTGTAGCAAACCTTTTCCAACTGTTGCGTGGAGCGGCTGAAAGATCCGACACCAAAGCTGAGGTCACCACCCACAGTACTGCTGCAGTCACCATGCAATGGCCTGATGGGCTGCCTAAATAGGACACAGGAAGTAAGACAAGTAAATGTAAGGGCCCCAAAAGTGGGATTGCGTGCCACATTCGGCAGCGCGTTGGGCTCAGGCCCAAGAGGTCCAAACTTGCAGTGTCACCGATCTTGTGCCCTTAAGGGGAAAGGTACTTTACACGACTTTCCACACTTCGCTCAGGTGAAAATGAGCGCTTAGTTTCTTCAGGTACATGTATTTAAGGGTCCCATAGCTTTTTTGAGGCCTTAGGGACTGTGGGTTACTATCTGCTATGCTGGGCATAGTGTTAGAAGACATGTGCCTATCCACCACCTTTAACTTCTCCAACTGAGGTCATAACTCATTTTACACCTGGGTGAAGTGAGAAAAGTCGTAATAAAAAAGATAAATAATAGCCTTTGCCTAGGATACACTGTCTAGCCAGTAATGCCAAATCAAACCCTTCAGGCTTCACCTCTCCATCATGTGTTCGTTAGTCCAACCACTTAGCCATTTGATGCTACATGTAAGTCAAACCCTTAAAAGAAAAGAAGCAGTTATCCTCTATTGTGGCAGAGCATGGTGTTTTTTTTCCCTTTTAATGATTGATAGTGGAAAAAAGCAAGATTTTTATAAATACCTGGTCCAGTCTCACAAGTCAGGGAATACTGTTCCAGGTGTGGTGCTTTTCCCTCTTCATATATCTCAGGGTCCTTAATCCACCAAAAGGGACGCTCTCCATGAAGCATCCTAGAAACAGAGGATCATCATCATCATCAAGCTCTGCCACACCATGTCTACAACATAAGATTTTATAGAATGGAAGTTTCCCTGCAGTACTTTAGACAGCTGCTAGGGGACCCATGATTGAACTTGACATTCGTTCGTTTTCCTCAGACCCCACCCACGGTGACCCACCTACCAAATACCATGAGAATTCATTCAAGGCATCCAATAAATGACTAACAGACTCTACTCTACTTCGCTCTTAATTGTTATTTTCTGGAACCGTTTAAAGCCCCCACCCAAACGTGTGAACACCTGATCATATAATCTGTTCATTTTCTAACTGGTCCAACGTCCGGGCCACTGATTTTTTTCAGGTCCGGTTTAACCGGACCGGTCTAATAAGAAAAAGCGGTTTTGTACCGGTACATCGTACTCGTACCCACCCCTAGATACGGCATGGAAGGGGGCGGGGTCATTCAAAGTTCAAAGGGGGAGGGGGGCACGTACCATTTCAGAATCAGGTTGGTCCACTCGGAAATAATGGCGACTAAGAGCGTTCTCAGCCCGACACTCCTGCTGAAGACCAGCGCCAGGGGGAAGTAGACAAGATAAGCATGTCTCGGGTCTCCCATTCTGGTCAGAAACAACAGCACCTCCGCAAAATCCGAAAATGTCGTCTGCAACCACTGGATGAATGAAACTCCCTCCAAATGGAGGAGTAGCATAACCACTTGCGGCATTTTCTGAGGAAAAGTTTCCGACTTTCAAGCCGAGAATCTCAAGCAAAGTACTTTTGCTGCTGTTGTTGACCTCCAAATGTCACAAAAATGAGCGAAAACCCCTGGAATGTTTCAGAAAAGAGCTCCGAGACCGAATCTTGTGCTCAGGGGTGACACGTCTGATGTAAGCCTTCCCATCATGCTTTGGCACTGGGTTTGGGAACTGAACTTCGACAACTTGGTTGGAAATTAATTTTTAACAAAACGCATTTAGACCCCATTATGAACAGAGCGTCCACACGCCAACTGCATATTAACTGCAGCTGAAGTTTTCATCAATATATTTTTTCAAACGATGACCCGGTTTTCATTTTCAACCTTTTTTGGTCCAGTGCAGCCTGGTCTGACAACGTTACATATAAATAAGAAATGATCATTAGGCATTCTTTCAAATATTCTTAAGTTTTTTGCTTGTAGGTTTATCTATTTGTTTGTTTGTTTGTTTTTAATGACGCTTCAGCAAGATCAAGAGCTTTTCACCTGACTTGTTTCTCACCTTAAGAGCGCAAGAAAACGAAGAAATGGACAGTCATACATGCAGTTTCTGGTGTTTCGCAGTAAAATATAAAGCATCTGGCAATTCTAGCATCGTAGTAGAGCTCATAGAATATGATTAATTTTATTTTTACTATTTGATTTCGACATTTGCGAATCATAAGCTTCCTTTAGCTAATTTCCTATTTGGTCGCTCACTTACGTTAGCTTGCGGTGTCAGCTCGCAAGCCAAATAAGAAACATGGCCGCCCCGAAGGCAAGGTTTGACGCTGCTGTAAAAGTGATACAAAGTTTGCCCAAAAATGGTACGTATTTACGCTCTACACATGTTTGTATGTTACCTATATATGCTCAAGTATATGTTAGATGTACCAATGTCGTTGTCAAGGCGAGTAATGTTGTGATATGCGGTGTTTTTCATGTGGATATACGCTGTCTGATTTTGGCTGTGCCCTTTGCCCAGATAACCCCATGGCCAGTTACCTCTATGTCAGTGACCCTAGTGTGGTAAACATGCCGTATAGCCAGATATACGGGTAAATATGGCCCTGCGTTGTGTCTAATTCAGCCAATACTTGTACTGAGTTATGATTATACGCCCTTCCCTACTGGCTAGGCGGGATATGTTGGATCGGTGCAAACTTGCTCCCTTTTCAGGCTTTTGATCCTATAATTTTTTGTGGCGTCACTGAGTCCTTATGTTTTTTTCTGATCAACGCAAGTATTCTCTTGTTGTTGCAACGAAAATAGAAACAACATCATTGCTCTGGTTTTCCCACCCTACCTTTGTTTCTGTTATTATTGTTGGCGGGGTTTCTATATTTTTCTAATGAAAGGAAAAGAAATATGCATATGCATATTTGACACAATATTGACGTAGAAATCACCCATGGGCATGTTTAACCAATGTTTATTTCTCCCATGCAGCAGTCATGTTAGGAAAATTATGACTAACTCCACTTATAATATTAAAATATAAGCCAGTTAATTGCACAAATTCAATAGATTAAGGAACATTTCTGTTAACTGCATGGGATGCCATATGCCAAACTGATGCGGTCCAGCTGGCTGGATTACTTCGCATTGTTGCACCACCCGGATAATTGCACGAAATATGCTGGCAAATGGGGTGCGCAATTACTAGTAAATGGCTTCTAATTTGGCACGACATGTACCATCTAAACTTGCTGTATGATTCTAAGAAATTCTGAGTTACAACTGTACATTTGTACATGTAACTCAGCAAATGAAGTATAATGGGAAGTATGCAGCAGTTCATGGTCCTTGCAAAGACACTCTCGTCTGAGACATATACCCCATGAAGGAGGGTTATGTGTATGCTTTAAGATATAAAAATGATGTGATCTTTTGCTTAGATCTACAAGAAAAAGTGATAACAGAAATTTGGATAAAACAATGATATAAACAGAAATTCAAATATATGTGATCTTGTTCATACAAGAATTTCAAATATGATTATGATAATCATCATCATCATCGGTTGGCTGCAGAGCAGGCGACTGCAAGCTTATTATAATACCCTAACTTCAAATATAGCATAACTTTGGCATGGCATTCATGAGCCAGCAATCATAGGCATTAATTTCCCTGCTTTTCCAACCCAATGCTTCTCCAGCCTGTCTTTCCTCAAGGCTATGTGATATTTTACTTTGTTACAGAGATTTACATAGTGAAGAAAGGATTCAAAATTCAAGGTACTAAATTCTCTACTTCAATATACATTGTACATGTATATGATTCTTGGCAAATAAAGAAAATGAGATTTTCAACTGGGGAATTACATAATACAAGTTGCAAATTTCCAAAAGTATCTTTCAATCCAGTGAATTTTGAGTTGTTTTATGGTAAAACCAAATTTTGATTTTGTTCCCAAAGGAGATTAAATTTAGACATTCCCAGAAAACTTGCAGGTATGTTTCACTCGCTTCATGACAGAACAAACACAATATTGCAATTTGTATCTGTACATTTTCAAATATGCAAAAGCTTGTTTGCAGGCAAGAACATGTTAACAATTTTGTTCTTTAAGAAAATTTAGTAGTGGTTCAATTGTATTCATGGAAATATTGATTTGTTCCAGCGGATAGAGGTGTCAAAGAGGCACAGCCATTCTAGTTGTATATGTGTGAAGTGTTGATTGAATAATGTGTGACTTTAATAAAAAGTTAGTATTAGTAAAAAGCATAACCTGTTTAACCGGGTGCTATTGCGCTATACAGGATTGCAAAGTAAATAAGGACTGTTATTAGCCTGGCATCCAAACATACAGTACATGTATTACAGCTGCTGCATGAGTCTCTTTGTCCTATTGTGCAAAGACTAACCAACTATGACAGTTTTGATACCAAACTCGAGCTTTATCACATAAGCCAGATCTCAGACAAAAGTCTTAGTAGATGATGTGATACAATTGTGTGTGTATATCCTATTATTTCCTAGGGTCCATCACTCCTTCCCACGAGACCATGCTCACCTTCTACGGCTACTACAAGCAGGCCACGATTGGTCCCTGTGACATCAGTAGGCCTGGCTTCTGGGACGTGGTTGGCAAGGCTAAGTGGTAAGATCATCTCTGGAAAGACTGGGGTTACTATAGTACATGTGTGTTTCATCGTTGGATAAACTATAGGGCCTATGAAAAAAAATGTTGTGTTTCCTGTTTCAGTCCTGAAAAAATTAGGGTCGGTAGGTAGGGATTATCTTTTTTTTTCTTGTATTTTTTTTTAGGCTGGCCAAAATTCTAGTGATACATATTTACAATACAGTTGAACAAAGTAAACTGAAATGTATGATGACACTTGTCTTTCAATGTCAAACTTTAATTTTGTGCATGATAGATACATTTATCCTTCATTAGATGGGACAAGCAGTGTTTTACTTTAATAGGAAGTAGGCTAAACAAAAATTCTAACTGGAAGCTATGTGACTCCACTGCCCACCCAAAAAAAAAGTCTAGGGTCGGCAGGTTTTTTTAGGGTAGGTAGGGAAACAGGAAACACAACATTTTTTTTCCTAGGCCTAGGAGATAAGTAGACCCAGGTAAACAACTCAGCCTGGTAACATGATATACATTGGTCTCAGGACAGTTTAGGGTTGGGTTTTACCAGAAAGAGAGACTGGCTGCCTACCATTAGTCCCAGCATGCCCTTCGGCTGTAAGCTTACAGCTGCAGGGGGGCGGGGGGAGGTCAAGCCGCACTAAATTCTCAAATTGATTTTGGTAGTTAATGGGAATTTACTTGGTTTATTTTTGCGGCAGCGAGAAAAAGGAGTGTTCATGGTGGTTTAAAGTTCACTGTGGAGTGGCCACCGCAAAAACCACGAACATAAAACTACCAGGAACATTTTTTCATTTACAGTAACTGCTTTTTGCTCATTACAGGGAGGCATGGAATCGTCTAGGCAACATGCCCAAAGAAGAGGCCATGGACAACTATGTGGACACTCTGAAAAAGGTATATTTTCTTAGATGAACAATTTTACCATTCTTTAGGGATTGGTCTGTTGGCAAATCAAGAGAGGACAGTCAATTTTTGAGAACAATGTCAGAGTCATACTCATAGCCAGGGTCATAGCCAGGGTACAATCCTCTATAGTTATCACAGGCTCTCAGTAATAAGTTGCTTACCATTGGGGTAAGCAATAAGTGAGAGCCAATTGTAAATACAAAGGATTGTACCGAGGCTTTTAAAGTCATTTACAGGTTACTCAAGTTATTAATGACTGAAATTCAGCCAGTCATCTACATTGCATATTGATACATGCTTGATACCATCTTGAAAAAGTACTGAACCTCACATTATTGAGAAAGCTGTAAGGTCTTTGAGATTTTGATTGACAAATATATTTGATATGGATTTAACATTTTGTATTACAATCAAACCTGTATTAGCGGCCGCTTTGCATAAAATCGCGGCCACTTTTGTAGATCCCTTGGCTTTTTCTCATCTTAAAACATGGCTTACCTGTGGTACTGAAATCAAGTGTAACTTATTGCTTGTGTTCCATTGATCCACATTTTCTCTATACAGGTGGCCCCCCGTCTATAGTGGCCACCTGTCTATAGTGGCCACATTTGGCCAGTCCCTTTAGTGGCTGCTATATACAGGTTTGACTGTACTACCATTGCTACCTTCAAGTCATTGAGATTTCAATATACTCCCAGTAAAACATTGAATGAATTTTTTTTTTCAGATCATTGAGGCACTACCACAGGACAAAGAAATGCAGGACTTCATGCATGTTCTCGGGCCATTCTATGAACTTGTTGACCTGGAAAGCCCTTACCAAGCAGGGAAATCTTCACTGGACCAATCGGAACCGTCCATCTCTGACCAACCAGTTCTTGCCATCAAAGAAAATGGAGAGATTCCAACCAATCACGTTGGTGAGAGTGAGACCTTGGATGATTTGCAAACTAATAATAACAAAATCACAGAAAAATCCACAGAAAATTCTGAAGAAAATGAAACTGAAGTAACCAATCAGATGCAAGATAGAGAAACAGGTAATACTGGAGTGCAGGAGGAAGAAACAAATCACAGAGGAGGGGATGTCTCAACCAATCACAGAGAAGAAGAGGTAGTGACCAACCAGAGAGAAGCAGAGGCTTTGACCAATCACAAACAAGCCCAAGGAGACAGCAGCCAATCAGAGGATAGAGAAGTTCCTGAGGTGGAAGTAGAGGAAGTGAAGGAGGAAGTTCAACCTGGCAAAGGTATCTTTGCTGCATTTTGCTGGTGGTACTAAATGAAAATCATGAATTGATATATTCATGTAATATTAAACTTTGATGAATGATTAGGTATCTAATTGTTGATTTAGATTATCCTTGGTATTTTGATTGATTATTACTGATTCTGTCTCCATAGTTAATGAGATTATTTCTGATTAATATGATATACTTCCATTAAAGAATTTGAATCGAGAGCTGTGAAGTTGATACGATCCTGTAAATACTTTCTAGATCTGGTGGTCTAATTTCATTTTAATCAAATTAAATTGGTAATCGATAATCAGTAGTACAGATGTATCTGATTCTGTTCGATTGGTGTGAATCATTCTATGTGTTATTGATAACTGATAGATAATTGATGTAATATATTGATTTGTACAAAGAGGACTGAAATAAATAAGTTATTCATGGCACAAACAGTTGCAGGTGTCAGTGAGTGTATGCATCTTCATTCTGGCCGATATTTCTATCTATGAGTTTTGTCACTCAAGATAAAATTTGAAATTGTGACTTCTTCTTAACAAAAGTTCTTATTAACTAACTTTTTACAAAAGCACTAGAGAATTATTTAAGAAGCACCAGACTGAAAGGATGATCAATATCTGTATAGTTTGCTGTCTCATTTTTTCCAGGGAAATGGTCAAAAGTTGAGACCACAAACAGAAGAAAGACTATGCTTACAATGAGAGCAAGACACAGAATTAGTAATGAACAATTTGAATAGGACAAAGGATGAAAAGAAAACATGTTTATCTGGTTTAAGAACATCCATGCCCAAAACGTTTTAGGTCAGCTTTCAGCTAGAATCTGAAGCAAATCATATCAGTAAAAGCTAACAGCCCAAGTCATAATAGAAATGAATATTGGAAAGACAAAGTATATGATGTATGTATACTTGTCTGTGACACTAAATAAACTTGGTGACTATTTTGTCCTTCCTATTAGGTATTTATGATGGTAGAAGTCCCTATGGAAACCAAGTGACCACGCCCCCCGTTACCAAGGTGATGCTGATGGAGATTCCGACCCCGCCCGTGATTATTGACACCCCGCTGCCAGCCAAGCATCATGGGAAGGGTCCTAATCTTCCAGATGAAGGTATTTCTAATGGACATTCTGAGAAATCAACTCTGCATTCTTGATTAGTTGTTCTATCTTTTATCCCTTCATGCCTTAAAAATGGAAAAGCTTTATGGTACAAATACATCAGATATCAGCATTAACTTCTGGAAAAATGATAAGTGGACATAGCCCATGGTTATTCGCCTACGCAGAAATGTCCAATGGCGCCAGCAAATCGCCTCTTGTCTGTACTCTGCTATCTCAACCGTCACCATCAGTTCCTGTGGGCGTCGCCACAAACCAGCTGTCGGCCAATTAGAGAATAAGCCTTTATGTTTTCAAAAGGAATCTCGCATATATGAGGGTAAGCTCATTAATATTCTGAAGCAGGGCGGTCAGAAACTGATGGTGACGGTTGAGATAGCAGAGTACAGACAAGAGGCGATTTGCTGGCGCCGTTGGATGTCTCTGCGTAGGAGAATGCGCATGGTATGTTCTTAAGAAAGATATCATCATCATCATCATCGTGGGCTGTTTGCCCGGACCAAGAAAGATATCAAGTGTCCATAACATTACACATATAAGTTTTCATTGAACTTGACAGTGTAATTTCTGTCAATGGTTCATAAAGAACAGAAAAATTATGCTTGGCAGATTGAGAATATCCCAAATACAGTCAATGAAGTTTAAAGAATTAACATTTTGTATGCACGTGGTTCCGAAATCATTAAAACCACTTTGACTTGACGGTTTATATTCACAAATGAATGTAATTTTTGTCCTTACCAGATGGCAGAGAGGATAGCCTTCCCAGACGGCTGAATGGCCACAGTTACCCTGCCCATCATGTGAACAGTGACTCAGACACTGACAGTGAGCTGTACCAGGATACTGTGGACACACCTGCTATCCCTGATGAGGTAGGGGAAGCTAGAATATATCAAATATAACGTCCTTTAACTTAGGCCAAAGAAAAAAAATGTTGTGCTTCCTGTCAATGGTTTATTCAAACATATACATATACATACATACATGGACATACTAAAACAACGTTGCAGCCTTTCATACAATGCTGTAAAACTGGCTGAATTACGTTAGTTTTAGTCTTAAAAGCATCTTAATATATACAACATAACATATTTAACAATAATTGATGCACACAAAGGCTTACATGAGCAGTAATCGAGATTCCATGTAGTAGTCATGTGACTATAAACAGGCTATAAATTAGTATTTAAGAGTGTGGACAAGTATGGAATAGCACTGTTTCTGTACCTATCATGTCTGGCAAAAGGTATGCTAAGCTCGAGCCCTCGTTTTAAGTCTCTGTTGTGAACTTCATTACGGGTAGCTGGCAACCAGCTTCGAAAAATGGGTGAATTAAACATGGATTTCGCGAACTTAAGACATAGAAATTCTCTTCTTGCTTTTAAAGTGTTCATATTTAGCCTACATAGAGCTTCGGTATAACAAGTATATTCGCTGCCCAGAATGATTCTTAGCGCACGCTTTTGTATGCGTTCTAATGCATCCGATTGTTGACATGTTACACCTGGATGCCATACTGGGGCCGCATATTCCATGATAGGTCGGACATATAATAGGTAAATCTCACAGAGATCTTCAGTGCAGACACCAAAGCGTTTTAGTTTTTTAAGCAAAAAAAGGCGACAGCTTCCTTTTTTTATAATGACGTTAGTATGCTTTCCCCATTTCAAGTCCGCAGACATCCAGATACCTAGTATACAGGCATCTTCAGTGTACTCCAAGGCTTTGCCATTCAGTAATAACACAGGGGGTAGAGGAGGATCCTTCATGAAGGAAATACACATTAATTTACACTTATCATCGTTCAATGTCATACGGTTTTCGGATGACCATGTATCTAGTTGGTTAATTGTTGTCTGCATTGAGCTCTCTTCACTGAATAATCTACTCTCTTTTAACGACAGATCATCAACATACTTCCATCTATCCAGAAAAAATTGCATTGCATCATTCACATATACTAGAAACAGGATCGGCCCTAGTTTTGTCCCCTGTGGGACACCAGAGGCAATTTTTTCCCAACTGGAAATAACGCCTCGGTACCGGACGCATTGTGTACGCTCAGTCAGAAAATCACAATTCCTGTTTCAGTCCTGAAAAAATTAAGGTTGGTAGGTAGGGATTATCTTTTTAAAGTTTAGTTTAACAAAGTAAAACTGAAATGCATGAGCACACTTATATTTTCTATGCCACTTATATTTTCTATGCTATAATTTTGTGCATATTGGTTACAACTCTATGGACACATTTATCATTTTTGCCTAAAGGTTATATTTAAAGCGGCACACACAAACACACACTGTGTGTTAGTGTGTGTATCTGTCTGTTGGCAGGTCACCAAGACACATGTAACTGTAGAATGGCTGGATGGATTGATTTTGTATTTAGTGTGTTGATAGGTTGTGACGAAAAATTGGATTAAGAAATTGGATTGTGCCCCCTGGTGTCTTCCCATGGTATTGCAGAGGAATGTCTGGCTTTAGTATCTCGTTGGACCATAATTGACATAAACCTCAATATCAAGATATACTAGTATCTAAGATGCATTTAAAACTAGAGACCACATTACCCTTTTATTTGATGATCAATTTTCCCTCAAGCTTTGGAGAAGAACAATCTTTAATGTCTCAATTTTGGGTCAACAGCTAGTTATTTATTGCCACATTTAAATCTGACAAACTGTTTTTCAAGGGGCCTTCTACTTGATGATTTGTGTATCTCCTCACAGATGCCAGGCTTGATATCTCGCCAAGCAGGCGCTACATCTCCGAGTAGCCAAAGTCCTGAGGGACTTCCTAGGAGCAACAGCTTTGTGACTCAGGCGGAGATACACCACGACAGCAATGGTCTTCCTTCCCATGGTTCAATGCAGCAAACAGAAGGGATGGCGCCATTCTCGATTGGCTCGCCCCTTGCCAATGATTCTTCTGGGATGGAAGACTCACATAACAGCAGTCTGAGCATGTCGCCTCTGGTTGGTCAGGGCAGGTCAGGTGACGTGGAGAGACGGTTGGAGTTGGAAAGCCCCGCTGTGATTGGTCGAGGAGGAGGAGAGATGGGGGGTCAGGGTAAAGGTCAGGGAGGACAGATGGGCAGCAGGAGGCAGAGTGGGGACAGCACAAGTAGTGGTGGCAGAGGTAGGTTTGGGGAGGAAATTTTCATCATCAGTTTCTTTGTTTTAATCAGTCACTCTCTACTACTTCTAGCCAGCCTGAATTTTTTCACCGTCCCCTGGATTTTGAATGGAAATCCTGTCAAGTGCCAGAGGCTTCTACGCGACAGTCCTTGGGGCGTCTAGGAAAATTTTGAAATCTGAGACCCTCTGAAAAGCTATTTCCTGCATTTTGAGGGGCAAATTTTGATGGTTAAATGGACTCAATCTTGGTTCAATGGTATTTGTGCTGAATTTGTGGAGATCTTTGCACAACTTAATTTCCATCACAGTGGACAGAATGGGCAAAATTTGTTTCCATCCCCAGCTATAGAATTCCGTCAAAGGACAGAAGGACGGATGCTGGCTAGAACACTAGTTCTAATGTTTTAAGCTGACGGCTTTGTTTCTCTTGTGCTCCTGTGGAACTCCTACATTGTAGTTTCTTTCATTGGTGAACATAGACAAGCTCTTGACATTATCATGGAAGCCTATCTGTGTTGGTAATAATCATAGTACAAAGCTAAACTTTCTTCCAACACAAAAGTACACGCGGATAAAATTTTCTGATGACCAATCAGCTCTTTACATCTTTTTATTGATGAAAAATATTGATTCAAAATGAATGCGGCATACCTGCTTGTAAAATGATTTCCAAACATACTGTAGAATACATTGTTTAAGAATAGTTTTGTACATGTATGTATCGTAGCTCAAGTCCTTCTCATGTACACATGTATTGTGTACATGTACAGGTGCTCGAGACAGAGGGGGTACCCCAGGAAGACGTGGGGCAGGGGGTTACTATGGAGGAGGGGGTGGAGATGACGGAGAGAGAGGGAGGGGGCGAGGGCAGGGGTCATCAGATGTTAATGAACACATAGCCGTCGCCCTGGACCGTCTACAGCAGGACATGAACTTTGTTCTGGCCAGGCTCAGTACACTGGAGGCACTCTCTACTTCTCAGGTTTGTTAACATTGCTGTGATGATGCATATTAAGATAAGTTTCTGCTAAAAAGAAGGCCCATTAAGAAAATAACAGAAGAGAGATGACAACTTCTTATGGTATGTCAAATAATAGTAACTGAAGCTACTCAATATGATTTTGGAAACATTCTGACGTCTCAGACAGCATCCACTGTCTTTTGTCAGTGACAGACCATTTCCAATATCCCATCCAGTTGCTTGAGTAACAATTTTTGTGCCTGGATATCTAAAGGTGATACCTCACTGCACTTGGGGTACTGGTGTGGCACTGCGGGGTTCGTTCACTGTGGCACTGTTGTTATTTTTGCAAATTTTTTATAACTTAGATATTGGATGATACATGTATGTAAAAATATGACTTAGAAGACAGCACAATACACAAAATGTAAAAAAAATTGTGCTTTATCTCTGAAAGTTGTTAAGTAACCTTTCAAACTTCACAGTGCCGTACCAGTGCCCCAAGTGCAGTGAGATATCACCTTAACCTTCATCGACGTAACTTGTGCAAAGCTTTTTTTTTAACCGAATGGACTTCGTAACAGTTCAAAATTAATAAATAAAAAATAAAGGTGATTGTTGCCTTTGTTTTTCAGGCTAGAGGCGGTATAGTTGCCCCTGCAGTCCAAGCTGTGCAACCCCAACAGCAACAGGTATGCATTCTTGTGTTATATATTTGCTGTAATAGACAACATTCAATTTGTAACTATATTTCTGTTTATTCAGAATCCGTTTGACCTTTTTTGATGTTCCCCCTAAAGTCTCATTGTGTTGAGAAGCAGCTCCAGATTTCAAATGATCTTTTTTTTTTCATCACAGGAAAGCTCCTGGTGGCCTTTCTCCAACCTGTCTGGAAAAACAGCCTTTTTCATCTTAGTCTGGCCCTTCATTGTCAACTGGCTCATCAAACTGTACTTGAAAAAGAAAAGCAAGGCACACAGGAGGTCACCTTTTATGTAGATGTACTGTGTGCTAGCATCTAGGTACTTTTTATTAATGTGTGTAGGGGTGGGTACCGGTACAGAAAATTCAGGTCCAGGTCTGAAAGATCAGGTCCAGGTCCGGACCTGAACCTGATTGTCTGTAAAAACTTTTGAATAGGTGATACACAAAATAATGGTCCATTTCGCTTCTAAGGATTCTGTTTAGTGACTTCCACTGACGTTTTAAAATCCTATCTTAATGTAAACAACACTAACTTCAGCCAAGGTTGAATGTAGAAACTTGGTAAAATGACTATCAAATCTCCTTTACTTCGGTCTTATTGTTATATTTTCTTAAACAAGTAAGCATCAAATTGCGTGAATGTCTGCCGATGTAATATTTTCATTTTCTAATCGGTCCAAGATCCAGTCTACTGATTTTTTTCAGGTCCGCTTTTTCTGGACCGGTCCAATAAGAAAAAACAGTTTTGTACCAGTACACCCTTCCCGGTACCCACCCCTCCCTAGATGTTGGAATGATTTCATCATGTTAGAAAATGAATCTACCGGTATACAGCCATATATTAATTCTGTAACCCATGTTACAGAATAAACAAAGGTTTTAACAAACAAATGTTTTTGAGGGTCAATATGAAACATGTCATTGATGGTAGCACTTTTTTCTTGGCCCTGTCATTGTCAACCATGCATGCCACACAGTTCCTTCTTCTCGTGTCAGAAACAATATTTTGTCTCAAAATACCATAAACAAAATCATTTTCAATCAAGTAGATATTAGATAGGTATTTGTCACATTCTACATTAAAAGTGTTGTTTTGACATTTAGACTGGTTAGTGAAATTCCAAAATTGCCCATTCAAAGTGTATATATGGATAGCTGTGACATCCCTGACTGTTGTTCAATATGTAATGTTGATCTTGACTTTGTGTTGTTGCTTTGGCTGCTGGAATGTGAACTTTTGTGTCAACAAGTTGTACAATGAAATTATAAAGAAACAAATAGATAAGAAATCTAGCTAGATAAAAAAATTATTCTGATTGGCCAGAAATATCAATAAACCAAAAAAATTGTACTGATTTGTGCCTTTCAACTGACAAAAATTTCAAATCTGGGCAAAAATGTGCTGTTTGGTTGAAGGTATACAAGAAAGGAAGTGTTGGTTATGTACATAATAGCATATTGAAAATGAAATGGAACAGTCAAATTTTTCTATAGACTTTTTCTCTCTGACCTGCAAGTGCAATAATCAACAAGAATGTTGGATATTTAGAATACGGGGTGATGTTGTCTTTTGTTTACAGCCAAATTAGATTTGAAATGTTAATCAGTGATATTAAAGTATGCCACATTCTCACGTTGATAATGAATAATTTCTGTGCTTACCAAAAATGATATGAAACTGTTGAAAATGTACTTTCATAAGCCTCAAACTGACATATTTAGCCAGTCAAATTAATGATGAAAATTAAAATAAGCTCAAACATTTGAAACAATGAGAGGGACGGGGAAAAAATTTAAGCAGGAGACACTTTTCACTTTCACAGGTCTGTGTGCTATACATCATGATGCCATAGTTGCTTCAATTGTCCAGAATCAGCTTCAGCTTTGAAATGGATGATTTTTTTTCTTACTTAACAATATGGAGTATTTTAAACAGTATTTCTTTGTTCAGATCCACATGATTATCCAAAAAATACTGATTTTGATAGCACAATCAAAAGAGGCACATTGTGAAATATATCCGAGTCTGAGGTGACTGCATTGTTTTTACTTTGAAATGTCTACATGTGACCGAGAGCACTGATGTACAATGTATAAATAAGTCTGTTGTTAAACTTTTACAGTTGCCATTACCAATGTAGTCAAGCGATACTATCATTGTCATTGGAAATTTCTACCCAAACTGTTATAAAGTCCTATATAAATGCTTTGAACCATTGAGTTGTATTTTTCATTGTTTTATTGGCTAAAACACACCTGTTTCAAAATACATTTTATGGAAATGTGATATTCTCCTATCCTCATAGCAGATTTTTTAAATAAACACTAACAGCAAAGAATGCAGTGTAAATTGCACACAATGCAATCATGTTTTGTCTTTATATAAAAGATACTGATAATTTTACCAATGTTGAACAACATTGTAATTTGTTTGCTTCATCATGCTAGTTCTGTGAATACCTAGCCGTTGTAAATGTTCCATCAGTGAATTCCAGAATAAAAAAAACAGTCTCAAAGAACATTGAGTAAATGTTTATACTTTGTTATATGCACTGTACTATAGCCAAAAAAGTCCATAGAGAGCCTGCTATGGAGGCTAGTACTATAGCAAATGTAAGCAATTTGCTCTTTTATACAGTATCCCAGCAATGAAGTGACACTGTAAAATTCACTAACAGCTTCATTTCTACAGTTCTGTAGAGTCTGTTCTGTACAGCCAGTATAACTGCCCTTCGGTATCACACGCCAGTTTGATGTTGAACAACAACTACCCATAAATATCCCTCATTTAGTGGTCATTAAGATTACTGAGAGGTAGTTGAGACATCTTCAGATGATATCATGGGGTATTCCCTGGAAGACTTAAGAGCTTTGTCAAAGTTTGGGGATGATCTTGCTTCTGTTGCAAGCCATTTTGCTGCTATGCCTCAGACATCCTTACTTGGGGTATGGACAACTTCAGGTTCCTGTGTATGTTGCACTTTACGCTCCTCAAGCTGTGCTGGTGGCGGATGTGAGCTTGCAGTCACCACCAGATCCTGCGTTGCCTGGGGTAAATTCAAGAAGCTCTTGCCCATCCTTACTTCCAGGCACCTACCCTTCAAAACCCGTGGCAAGGTGTTTGACTCCTGTGTACGTGCGGCCATGCTCCATGGGAGTGAAACCTGGGCACCTACCACCTCGGATCTACAGCGGTTGCGCCGCAATGACCGTGCCATGATCAGATGGATTTGTGGTGTCAAACCCCAGGATGAGACCCCTTCATCTAGCTTACTTGATAAACTTGGTATTCTGGACATCATCTCAGTGCTGCAGGCCCGCCGCCTTAGGTGGTTTGGGCACGTTGAAAGATCGAGTGACTGCATAAATAAGATCACCAAACTGAAAGTGACTGGCAACAGAGGTCGTGGTAGACCTAGAAAAACCTGGAGGGACTGTGTCAGTAGGGACTTGAAGGAGTGCGGTCTGACAGGGGTCAACCCACTGGACAGAGCCAAATGGAAGCGGAGTGTGAAGACTGGCCGACTGCTGCCTACCCCTGCGTCAGGGAACCCAGCAGCAGTGTAATCTAATCATGGATAGTGAGTGAGTGAGTGAAGCTATGACATAAAAGACCCTATACATATTAATCTATACTCTAAATCAGGGCTCTAGCCAGCATCCGTTTTTCCATCAATTGACGGAAATTTGCTGCGTGTGACGTAAAAATTTTCAAACCAATCCGTCAACCGTGACGGACAAAAATCTGATAAAAACTACTTGGTGGAAGCTACAGGCGGCTTGGGGACGCCGTCCACCGCCGTAAAAGCCACACTGTTTTGCTATTGTTATGATTGTTGACAATGTGTGTCGGTGCCCATTCGCATACGATAATCTCATTAAAACCCGTTTTTCAAGTGTCTCAGTTCAGTCTCTCTAACTCCTGGAATAGTGTTTTCGCGATAATGGGAATTGGCTGACAGAAAAAAAATTTTGAGCTGGCTAGAGCCCTGCTCTAAATAGTGATCCATATTTCTCACCAATTCAGCCCCCCCCCACACATCAGAAGAGCCGTGGCAGCTCAACGAGAAAAACTGAAACAAGAGACTGACCCACACCATGTGCTCCACCTGCACACTCCTGTGCGAAAGAGGCTTAAGTCCAGACGTAGTTTTATACACTCAGTCAAAGCACTCAGTAGGAGTGCAGAGGATGGCCATGTGGTCCCACCACCTCCAGACTGCACCACACAGACTTAACATCGCCCCGAAGGAATCTCTTCCTCCAGGAGCAGAGGAGGCATGGCCAACCTGGTCATGTCTCAACCGCCTTAGAACAGGCACAGGAAGATGCAAGACCCTCATGACAAAGTGGGGTCTCAGCCCAGATGGGCAGACTGCCTGCGGACAGGAGCAGACTATGAAACACCTTGTCTGCCCCCTCCTGTCCGAACCATGCACCAAAGAAGATCTGGAAGCTCTGACCCCCAGAGGAAGGGAGTGTGTGGAGTATTGGACTAGGAAAGTTCAGTGATGACACGACGAAGAAGAAGAAGACCAATTCAGCAAGTGTCTTTGCACTGAGCAAATTCTATTCTCCAATCACAGGTTGGGTCGCAGACTGACTTGCTTTCCTCACCTGTACTCCAGGGCGAAGATATCCTCTAAAATCCGTCTTAGGCCACAGCATGTAAATTTTATGGATGACATTCACGTGCGCATTAATTTTCGCCTGATTTCAGAAAATAAAACAAGAATTTTCTTCTTCTGCAGGGATGGTCAACATGACGATAAAGTACCAAAATGAGCAAATATGTTGTATTGTAGCCTAATAATTGTACTTGTAGAAGTGATACTTGCGAGGTACCCAGGACTGTCGTAGAAATGAAACTTATTGGATAGTTGTAAAAGTGACACCAATATGGAAGCCATGAGTGTGGTTACCCACTTTGTTGGTGATGCCAGTCTACCACACTAGTGTCACTTTTACCACACCAGTACATGTCTTGAATACAGGAATGAATTCCTTGTTGGCTCTGATACCATGTTTTGTCCCTTTAATTCTTGTTACAATATTCGTCACAACTTTATGGTGCCTATTTTTGAAAATGTAGCCATCTTGTTTTCTTTCACCCATCTTGTTTTTTTTCCGCCCTATCGCACTATTTTTGCAGTCTGCAGAGGATGTCATCCATAAAATGTACTTGCTGTGGCCTTAGTACCCGCACAACAAAGTAACGACTGAACCTCTGCCACCCAACCTCTGCTAAATATGCAAATTCCTCAGAATTGTCTTGCTGTACAACATGAAAAGTTAGCCTCGTTCTGCATGGTTTGTAAAGTACTGTCAGTTCTAAGACTTGCTCATGTCCTGCAGGTTGTAAATATCTGCTCTTCTCTGATTGGACGTTGGGATTGATGACCTCACTTCATCTACATATGACAGGTCAACATCACTGTAGATGATCTCCTCTTCAGGCCCAGCCTTGGCCACCACCTGGAAAGCAAACAGAAGAATAAATGACCCTCCGCAAATAGTTTCATCAGGTTGATAGATCAATGGAACAAAGTCTTCTTCGTTTCACAACCTTCTTTTAATTCTCCCCCCCCCCCAACACACACACCCCCCCCCCCCACACACAATTTGTCTGCAGGATGAAATGGAAAGCATGCAGCGGAAAAGTTAAGAATAGGCACCAAGCTTAACAAGCTTGCGATTGCATGGCAAAAAGCATTGATTCAAAAGTCGTGAATGAATTTCCCGGACATCTTTTGCTGGTAGGACATATTCTGGACACACTAAAAAAGCCATGAAATGCTTTGATTCCTTGTAATATTTTCTACTGCTTACAAATGATAGCATTATTTTAGTTAATAGTGAGTTAAACGTGATTTTCTAAAGCACAGAGATCGTGTGGCGCAGCGGCAGCAGGTTTGGCTCGGGACCAAGAGACCTCGAGTTCCAATCCTGCCATGTCACCGGTCTTGTGCCCTTGGGAAAGGCACTTTACACGGCTTTCCTCACTTTACTCAGGTGAAAGTTTGGGGAGAGCCACACCCCAAAGAACCCACCATGTGCGATGGTGCAAATACTTCCGTCTAGAGTTGGTGATTCTCTACAAATCACCCGGACTCCAAGAATAATTATGACTTATCAGTCACTAATGGAGATCTATCTGTATCAAACCAGACCAAACCAAACCAGTTTTTTAAAACCCCAGCCTACCTCCCCCCACGGGTTGACCAGAGTGCTGTGTCCCCAGGCCACGTACGAAGCCTTCTCATCCCGAGCAGGAGAGATGGTTCCCACGTACAGCTGGTTGTCCAAAGCTCTCCCCCTCTGCAGGAGCTCCCAGTGGGCCGGTCCGGTGGTCATGTTGAAGGCACCAGGATACAGGAGCAACTTGCAGCCTCTCCTAGAAAGTGAAAAATGCAAATCTACTTTTAAATCAGGAATGTATCTGATTTGCAAGGCCTCATGTGAATAGTTATGATTTATAAAAATGCATCTTACAATTAAAAGTCTGATCATTCCAATCCCAGCACCAAATGGGTGAAACTTGTGATGTCGGCCTGCATGTCTGTTTTCTTTAAAGTTTAAGGCATAATTTTAATTTCACACATACTGATTTTAAATCTACATGTCGATAACTAATTATTCAATGTAAAGGAGAATTGGTTACATTTGGGGCTTTCCCAAAGGTACTATTCAAGAATTTTGCTTCATTTGGAATGAACTATTCCCTTCATAGACCCCTCGAGATATTTCTGGAAGGAAGAAAAAACATATGATAGTTTTTTGCCAGTGCGTATGTAGTACCGGCTTTGTATGGATAGAAGCGCCGGTCTGTTCGATGGATCGTTGGTTTAGATGGTTTGTTTGGTTTGGACGCATCGTCTAACACAGCCCTTGTTAACGCCCTTTTAACTGCAAATCCGCAAATGTGGGACCGCGTGGCGCAGTGGCAGCATGTTCGGCTCTAAACCGAGAGGTGGCGGGTTCAAATCCGGCTGCCGTGTGACCGATCTTGTGCCCTTGGCACTTTAGGCACTTTACACGACTTTCCTCACTTAACTCAGGTGTAAATGAGTATCTAGCTGCGGCTAGTGGCAGTAGTAGGCGTTTGTGGCCGAGACAGGCCTTAGGGGCATGTTCGGGCATGACGGACACGCCATGACACACGAGTCGGGGGTAGGAGGAACCCCTTACATCCTTGGTCGGAAGTCCTCCTAGGAGACGGATACTCCGAATAACAAAGCTGCATCTGCTGGAGCCGCCTCACACATTGCATACAGTTGCTCCCGTGACACTTAGTGCTCCAATAGACGAGAGGGTGGAGAAGGAATTGCATACCCCTCCTTCACCATAAAAAAAAATAATGTCATGTGCAGGTCAGGCAAACAGGCAAATAACTGTCTGCCTCCTTATCTGTCAAATCGACAGGAGAATAAAAAAAAACACAGGCAAATCATGCAACTGAGTCAGGGTAGTTGAGTGGTCTAAGGTGCTGCGTTCACAGTCTGGTTTTGCAGTGTGCAGAGTGGGTTCAATCCCCACTTACAACGATTTTTTTTCTTTGTTCAACAAATCCCATGTGATGTCTTTTGATAGAAAATAGACTTCAATGTTTAACTGCCCTCTTTTCATACGATTTTGTTTAACATCCAGGCTTTTTCCAAAATACGCACCGGCCAGCTTTTTTTAAAAAGCTTTCTTGTTTCCTTAGTAAAGGCCTATACCTGACTTACCTTGTGTAGATCTGGGCTAACTCAGGGAATCTGATGTCATAGCAGATAGCCAGGCCGACCTTACAGTAAGGTGTGTCAAAGGTCACAGGTCCCGACCCTGGGCTCAGCACCTCCGACTCTTGGAACCGGATTTTACCAGGTACATCTGGTAGTAACATAGGGAAGATACTGTAAATGCAGAAACTTTCATGGTGGTCTAAGTTCACAGTTTTCGCAGTGACCGCTTCAACGTGAACTTAAAACCACCGCAAACATTTTTACATGGCAGCAAGAGACTACAGTGCATGATGCTACCGCGAAATTAAAACCACTGCGAAAAGTCCCTTTTCCCGCAACCACTAAATCAAATCCTGCGAACTTAAATGCATTTACAGTAGTAAAAAATTAGGTACCCGGTAATACATTAAGAAAGAAAAATTTACTATCTTTACATCAGGCCATGTTGATTTTATTATATAGATGACATCCACGCAAGCATCAATTTTTGTCCATTTCCAGAAATAAAAAAAGTTTTCCACCATAAGCAAATCAGCTGTAAAAGGGGCAAATACATGCCGTAAATTGAAACAAATATATACCAGGAAACATACACCAATGTCAACGTCAATTCCAATGTCAAAGAAGAAGACTGTGAAAACGAAAATGAAGAATCTATTGTTCGGCACTCAATACTCTACATGTTTGTCATTTGTTCAGCCTTACAGACCACTTAGATTTCATAATAAATACAACTTTTGGGGGGGGGCCAAACTTTTTTTTATTCCCACACAGTTTTAGGATTCACAGAGGATGTCATCCATATAATTCAATCAACATGGCCTTAAGAAAAAAAAACTCATCATCCAAATATCTTTGTAGAAAAAGAGAAAGTTACTTTTCATATTACATTGTATATAATTCACACTTAGGACAAACGAACTTGTAGGATTTGGGTATGATATAAATTTTGGCTTTTATCCCTATACGTTATACATTGTACTTGCTGTCTTTAATAGAAATATACCATCATACAGAATAGTATGGACAAGCTGCATAACAAAATTAACACCTCACCTATGTCAAACAGATGAACCTTTCTGAACTTAGCGATCAGCTCTCCCTCGGGGTTGAAGACTGTGGAGGTGTTGTACAGCTTGCCACCATCCTCCTCGGGAATCGAACCCCCGACCAGGAACACCTTGTTATCTTTGGCAGCCTGCATGTGATATACCAGGTCATTTAAATTGAAAAAGCAGTATTTTTCGTAGCTATATTTCTAAATATCTCAGCAACGATAGGCCCAATTTTGATTGTTGAAAAAGCACTTTACTCAGCATATTACACTCTAGTAGATGGCATAAATAATGCCTTTATTATGTAATAAAATTTTCGTCTGATCACGCTAATATAATTCCAATTCATTGCTGAAATCGTCAAATTTCGTCTCACTGCTTCAACTGGTTGTGTTTTTACTCTGCTGTATACTTTCTTAGAACTTCCTTTCTGTTCAATTTAGTAAAAGAAAAAGACTGAATGTCAAAAGCAGTGAGAGATGAACACATGAGAGGGAAGCAGATGTAGAGACAACAACATATCAAGTACTTGTTAAATAAAAGGTTGATTGAAAAGTGTGTCAAATTATCTGGAATTTAATGGAGGGGGCGTGGCCATTCAATGGCTGTGAAAACCGCGTACTAATAGCCTAAATAGGTGACAAATAGCAAGGCGTGAAAGCGATAACTTGTGACTATTATCCCCTAAAGAAATGTAAAAGCTTCTTAATTGTCAGATGATTAAATAAAAGCAGAAAGGAGACTTTTCAAACGACTCTCCAACATTACGAAGAAGAACCAGTTATAAAACCTACCTTGGCCAACATGTTCGTTGACTCGCCGGGAATTTTCTCCGCATATTCGGGGAAAAACTTCGTGCCGTACGGCGAGTTGAAACATTCCGGTAACGCTACCAGGTTGGCACCTCCCCCAGCAGCTTGAGAAATAAGTTTCGAGGCACGGGCGAGGTTTTCCGACTTGTTAGCGGTCACGAAAAGTTGCACCAAAGCAATTTTGAACTTTGAAGCGGCCATTTTGTTTTTATATCACATGCTGTCTTTCAGGGTGTCCGCTGCACGGGATAATCAGTGCCTTTTATGTTTTAGAACCAAATGCCCGCTGCAATTTCTTTCTTGCCTGAATATATTTTAGGAATTATCCTGTTCTAACGTGTCTTTTTCTCGATAAAGTCCATTCGAAATTCTTTTATCAAAATAAATTATCTGCATTGACTTAATTAAGTCAAAATACATAACTCGTATGTCATAATTTCAAATTCATCGCTGGTGTCACAGTGGGGTTCAAGTGCTGCCAAACTGACCATGCCAACAGCTCTGAGCTCTTGTGATTCGGCTGCCTGGATTCGAATCCCGGGAGTCGGGTATCTTGCTTCTTTCGCCCCTCTGGTTGTTTCACTGGCACTCTCACTTAAGAAATTATTTATATGTTGTGTTATTTGTCCATGCCTTTTGTTATACTAGTATATAGCCTTCAGCTAGATTAGTTTTATGTTTTTAGTGCAAACTGTAACCAAGCAGGAAAAATCAAGTCACTCATTGAGTCACTCACACAAATACAGATCTGTAAGCTTGACTCCCGTATAGACCTAATCAAGGAGGTTAAGCCTCCTTGACCTAACATTATGTGGTTCATTAGTTTTTTTTTCCACCCTTGCAGAATTTCCACACCTTTGTTTATACAGGTTTCAGAAAGGTGAACGACACGTTTCATTTTCTACTGAAATTGCATGTACCCTTTCCTAAAGTTGTTGCTCAATTCAACTTTGGTGGATATAACAAAAAAGTACTGTCAACCTGGTTCTATGGACATATTTTATTATAAAATACAAAAATGTAATGCACACCACCCCATGACACAATTAGCAATGAGACAGATTACAGATGTTTCAGAAGCTTCACCTGGTTTTCGTTTATAAAATTCATAGGATGGCTCCATTATGCTAATTGTCATTTCTTCTTTCCAAGTTCAGTTGGCCTAATGTATCAATTCTGTAAAATTTAGCATTGTAGTGCTGACTGTAACACCAGAAAGCACAACTTTTAATACTAGTAAAAACCTCTAGTGTTTTATTCACAGCAAAACTTCTGTTGATAACACAGGCATATCAGCAACATGAGAATGGACATACTCTTGTTAGTATGTTGCAAGCTCTCAATTCCTGGCTTGTACTGAGGAATCATAATCTTACAGTGACAGTTTTCAACTGAAATAACTAAGTGAATTATTCTTCGCAACAGACTAGGGTCCATTCACTTCCTCTGAGTTGTAATCAGGTCGACTCTGCGCAGCGCTTGCTTTCGTCTTCCCTTTCCTTTTTTGCTGCCATGGCTTCCACCTCCTCCCGACCTGCCACACCCGCCCGAACGACGGAAGCCACTCCTCGCCATCAGCGCTGGACGAACCACGGTCAAAGTCTGCTCCGACACGACCCTTAGGTAAAGTCTTCTGCTTCTTGTGTTTCTGTAAATCCTCTACCGTTGGACCTATCTGTTTACTAGAAGAAGCACCTGCGATATCTGTAACATCATCGTCTTTCCATAGCCAAGGTGGCGTGGCACCAGTGTGGACATTCCCACATGCTCCAAGCTCTTTAGGCAGTTGTACACATGTTAAGTTTTCTCCGTGGGCTTCTATTGTATACATAGCTTTGGTGTTTGGCTTTACACTTGTCTTCTTCTGCAAGTCCTGGACCTGTCTGGTGGCCTTTTGTACTTTTTGATGCTGAGCATTACTAATAAGATTACTTGAGGGCAGGGGTTCGCCAAGGTTTGCTGGGGTTTCGCTTAGGCTGCTTTGATCAGAAGAGGATTTTGCTGTGCCTGGTTCACTCCTAATTTTCTGTTGACTAGCCTCCCACAATGCAACAGCATCAACCAGCCTCTTTTTGTACTTCCCATAATCCTCTTGGGTCAACAAAAAGCTGTTTTTCAGGGATTTTTCTATCCTGTTGTCCCACCAGTAAGAAAACGTCTTTTGTCGATGTTCCTGGCTCGCTAGATGGCGGAAGAATCCTCCGTATTTCATCGTAGATGTTGTGGTCGTGTCATGTTTCTTCACTTCACATCCACAGAAATAACACCAGAAGTTTTCATCGTTGACTCCACTTTCCACCACGGGATGCTTCAGTACTGGTTTTGCTATCTTGACTTTCTTACCATACTTATTGATGATGGCGTTGATATTGTCCCTGTGAGTTCTGGAGTAAACATGTTTCCTTCCCTGCGAGTGGTGACGTCGGCAAACGTCACAATAGTTGAAATCTTGGATGTTCTTGTCTGTCTTCTTGGTCGATGCCATCATCTTCATCCATCACCTCCTTGCTCTCTGAAATCAAGCTGCCCATAGTAAATACCCTCTTCCCTGAAAAATATAAAAATAAGCTTGTCTATTTTTAGATATATTCTTTTCAAAAGCTTAAAAATATGAATAAAATGTAAATCAACTTTTAATAGTCATGATCATTTGATGATATGATGCCAAACTCGAATGAAGTATTGACGAAAAAGGTCAGGCATTAAGACAGATGTTGTGAACACCTAAATGTTACAGGTCAAAATTGCACTTACACGCAACAGAATATATTCAAATTACTTCACGTATTAGTCTAAGTTAGATATGAAATTGCATCAACAATTAAATATTCTATTGAAAATAAAAGTTTGTACAAATTGTGTGAAACTTCTTTGATATTTGATTATGTATCATTCTAGTAGCCGAGCATTCTGAGTTTTATCGGCTTGATGCGGTGGTGGGAAGAAAAACAAGCAGTGTACGAAGGGTGACAGTTGAACGTGCCCGGGAAGAAGTCGTCTGTTTTCTGTTTCACTTCAGGAACTTCCCAGCTTCTTAGCCATGCTACAAACCCGCACGCTGCGCCATGGAGCTTAGGAACTAGAACGGACGATTATCTGTGTAAGGTTGTGTGTGAGACTTTGACCAGTTTTCTTTTATCGTCGACCCGAAATGGCCGACGAAGCAGACGACGTTTGGAACCCGCAAGAACAAGTCTTTCACAACGCCGTCAGGGAATATGTTGTAAGTCAGATTTTCACCATTTTTCATTCAAAATATAGTAGATATTACATTAAGATTAATCATGAAAAGTATAGCTGTGACTTGTCGGGGGGAAGAGATCTAGAAATTAGAATGTCTGCGGATTTTGTTTACATAAACTATGCACCGTGACCACCCTAGGGGCATTCAATGGCCAGGCTCCTGACATAACTTGCCTCGTTGCATTTTTGCACAAATTTAAAAAATCTTTCAGCCATTCCAAACAATTATCTCTTATTATCTGTGTACATAAACAAACTCATAACATCCTGGGACCTTTGAAACAAAAGACTGCAACGTTTGCTGCTAGAACTTCATGTCTTAAGTCCGATAGTTTCATCGGACATTTTCAGAACTGTGCATTAGGATTTGAGCCACGATTTTTAAAGCCCTTAGTCTTAATCGACCCCAAGATTTTCGGTTATATATAAGGGGAATTTCTTAAGTAGCAGCTAGCTGAAGGTATAGTAAGTGATTGAAGAGAGATAACACGGCCAAAAAGAAAACAAAACTGGTGGTCGTCAGTGTCACGTAAACACTATCTTTACATTACGCAGTGTTACGTACATGTTACATTTTAAAGTACACATTGCCCAGTCAGTTCAATGCCACCTGCCAGCTTGTTTTTCTGTACATGATACAGTTCTGTTTTCCTTTCTGGTTTCAAGGTTTACTCCAATGTTATGATTTCAGGGGGAAATGGATTAAACCCTGCGAAGAAAAACAATTTGGAATCCACATTTGACCTTCTTCGTGTTTCTAAGAGTTAAAGATCAGGCCACCATCATCTTGTTGATGTTTATGTTGGTTTATGTAACCTTAATTGAATTATCAGAAGTTTTTTTCCCAATCCTTTTACCATGTAGTCCCAGTGTTTTGCATGTAATATTCCTTTGGGACCCAGTTGTAAACCCTTTTGCATTGTCGTGATTGTGATTGAATTCTAAAAAAAAGGAACTGCATTGTATTCATGTATAGTTTTTGAATGGCAGTGTAAAAGAGATAGAGCCTGAAGATTCATCTATACAATTGTTGGACCAATACCAGAATTCAGCATGTAATTCCACACCTACTCACCGTAATACCCTTTTTCATGTGTTAAATGTATGTCAAGAGAATTGGGGACTGCCTTATAATAGCAGAAGTCATGCCTCAAAGTACAATTTGGGGCACCTAAGCCTGAAAAGTTAAGTGCACAAAAAATGGGTACACAACATTACTAAGTAGAATTAAGTAAGGTGTCAGCAAAAACATATCATGTAAGAACAGTGCTTTGAAAAATTGCAAATTAGAATTGTATCTAGGTCTTAAGTCATTTGTCTGTTGCCAGCTTCAAAATTTGAAGCAAGCAATAATAATGTTTTCCTCATCATTCCTGGTTAAGAATATTGGTGTATAGTGGATACGGGGTTGTAATAGTACGTACATAACTCTCTATACATATATCATTATAAAGATTTAGATACACTGGTGTATCCATAGGTGCATAGCTGTAATAAATTTTGGGTGAACAAAAGTACATGTATTCGTAATTTATTCTAACTCAAACATGAGGGTCACATGTGACTTCACTACTGATTCCTTTCTGGAAGTCCAATGCTCATGTGTACGTCACAAGGTCCCCTCCTAACCATTCCCAGCCAGACCACATTGATTTTTCAATCAGACCATTCCCTTACTGCAGCTGTGTCCTTGAGTTGTAGTAATGTGAAAATTACCACAGGGGAAATACTAGTATGTGCTGTGTTTCATCCAAATGTAATTGCTGTGTTCTCAATTGTGAATTATGCATGATCAGTGATATGATAAATCAAATAGGCAGCATAATTTGTGACCGATGATCTGCTGAGGGTCAGGTTTTGTGGTCCGGAAATGTTGACGCATGTCCTCAATTGATTTGAAAAGCATATATTTATTACATGATTGACTGCATAAAAGATGTTATAGCTATATAGAGTCATGTGTAGATTGAATTTCACACAGTACTTAACCCATTTCATGTAGCCAGGAAATATCAACAGTCTGTGTATAGGGACCATTTTTTGTCAGACTTGGCCAATGAGACTGCTTTTTTTGGCCATTAGATAATTTTCCCCATTGACACAATTAATTTATCAAGGAAGTTGTCTATAGTGACCACCTGTCCACATAGAACAGACTTTTAAAAATCTTTTGACATTCTGAGGTGTACTTTTTTAATGCATTGGTTTGCTCTTTCAATTTAATCTGAGATTTTCTTATCTTGATGAACACACTGGAACTGGCCATTTCAAGATAAAGTTACAATTCCCAGATGGTCACAGCTGCTAGTTGACTTCATGTTATCTTTTTATAGCAATTAGTATTCTCTTCTGCTATCATAAATCAAATGTCCTGCCTACTTTGTTGACCTTTTAGGAAAAAAAGCTGAAATGATTGCAAGAAAAAAATCCATACGAATACTAGTATGATCAAGCATCTTAATTATATGAATTAATTTTTGGGCAGTAAATAGACAAAAATATACTTCATGAGTAACCTTAAGTTAATTTTTGAAAACTATCTAGGGAATGACCTGGATGACAACCTGACCAGACAAGGATTTCTGGTATGCTCCAGAAAATGGGTCAAAACCTGGAGCTGTATTTGCAGCAAGAAAAAAAATCCATATGAATATGATCAAGCATCACAATTACATGTATATGAATTAATCTTTTGGGCAGTAAAGGAACAAAAATGTCCTTTAAAGAGTAACCTTAACTTAAAAGTTTTGAAAACTATCTTGGGAATGACCTGGATGACCACCTGACCAGAGATTGATGTCTGGTATGCTGCAGAAAATGGCTCAAAACCTGGAGCTGTATTTGCTGTCAGTTTTGACCCGGATTCTTCTGGGAACCTGTTTTTTGTAGAATACCTGTTTGTTTATACATGCAGTCTATGCTATATATAACCAGGCTACTGTAGGGCTGGTTTACAGAGGCAAAAAAATTGTCCTAGAATTATCCTACGACGTTTGACGCGTGGCGCGTGTGCAAGGACGCCTTTTTTTCCCGTGTAAAGACGAAAACGATGCACTGTGGCGCCGCTGTGTGGGGCCTCAGGGCGAACGTCGTAGGACATTTTTAGGACAGGTCATTTTTAAATCTTGTGTAAATCAGGCCTAAGTTGAATCCAACAGGCCACCCAAAGCCAGGATCCTTTAATGTTCATCCTTATTATCCCTGTCGTTATTGTAATGACAATTATTGTAGTGGATGTACAGGTGATTGTTGGGATAATCACTGGGTTTTGTAGGCTGTTGTGGTTTTCCACTTGACTTGGCAGTTGTCAGTTCATGCATACGTTAGTGTTGGGTCAAAACCATCTTCACACAATTTGACACCTACATAAAAAGTACATTGTATACAAAATCTTGATTTCTCATAACCAGAAATTGTGTATGCAGCTACATATTGTATATTGCATTCAACAATGTATCTCAAGAATGATCTCTTTTAAAGTATCAAAATGAGTGAATCTTGCTTGAGATCCATGACCGGACTGAGTATATGATATGCTGTTGAACCAGTCTCAGACAATGATTGTTATTTGTCTGAGTGAACAGTACTTTGACCTGTGGTTTGCACATGTTGAACTCCATTTCTGAATGAAAGCATTTTTGTATCATAGTCTAATATAGACCACCCATCCTCTAGAGTATTTATCAAAATGTAGTGAAGTAAGTGGTGCTATTGATGTTATGCCTTGAGTGTACTCCAAATAAAAAATTTATAAAGCTCAGGTGATCAATTAAGGTAATCTCAGATAAGATGCCCTGACTGCACATCAATCGATTATTTAATCCTCTATTGGAGTAATTAGGAAAAGATTTGTAATGTTTTTCTACATTATTCAGAAGTTTGCTAAAAGAATTTTGGCAAGAGATGAAAATGCTTTGAAGAAGTATTACGTATTGTCATTTTGAACAGAATCGTTCACTCACTTTTCCTGGTCGGCATTGACTGCTAATGCATGTAATTAAAAAGATCATTGCTGTTGACTATGGTTCCACCGTTCCCCTTAACTAGGCAAATATGAGTTCCTATACACTAACTCCAAGGTCTGACTTGTGTACATAATTGTAACAAAAGGCCTCAGGGTGTGACCAGGTGTTTTTGCTGACTTGGCCCATTGTCTAGCAGTACAGAAATCACAACAACCCAAACACCACTGTTGTCATGTGTTTGTATTCAGTCTGGCCGGCATGTTTACTTACCTGGAACTATTGTTAGAATGAACTGTGGCATTCACAGTCTTAAGAATTGGAAAATGCATTGTGTACATTATGGTATATATCATTAGATGTCACCAAGCTAAATGAAGTCATTTCAATCTTTTGGTCCTTAGAACCAACAATGAAGTCCTTGATATTGTACCTTGTTCGGGAAATTTCATTAAAGGGTAAAGGATTCTCTCTGTAGTGTAAATGTGCTACACTGTATTATCAGTATATACGGGCCATTACCTCTTATTCTCATAATATCAGTCTTGTATGGTGAAATGACAGACTCTGAGAAGAGGCTTTAAGAAGAGAAAATCTTAAATTCCTTGAGTTTTGGGAAAAGAAACTGTCAAATTCAAACCTCTACCATCATTGGCTTCCACTCACGTACAAAGCAGCATGCCAACAGTCACTGCCATATATGTATATAGTTAAACTCTTTAACAACTGAGTGTATGACTACTAGTTTAAATCAGTACATTTTACTTAGTATGGATGGTTTCATTTTGTTATCATAAGATTATGTGTGATAAATCAGTGCATTTTACTTAGTATGGATGGTTGTATTTGTTATCATATTCAGCTAAAATTATGTGTGATATTTCAATGGTAGGTTGTTTTAATTTAAGCAGTGATGGAATGGTATAAATGTCACTCTAGGGCTGTAAAACATTCAATCAATAAATAGCTAATGTTTAACCAATTTCAAATGATTGTCAAAAGTAATTTCTATGATTCAGAAGTCTGGTTATCTAAAATGTACTGTAGAGAGGTAAAGTAAAGGACAACCACGTAAGATGATATACTAGTCATAGGAAGAAGGTCATCATGTAATTGTTAGATAATGCTGTTGTACTGTATGCCAGCAATGCCCTAGTCGACCTACTAACCTATTTTACAACTATTTGCTGAATGAGGTAATTGTTGATTCAGGCAACACCAAACTTTTAGTCAGCATATTAAAAACTGGACCATGATCTCATGTGGGTGGAGATTTAGCATTGATCAATTATGTTTGGTCTGTAATGTTTGCTCTCAAGACTCATGGCTTTTGTTAGGATCAACATAGTGAAAGTTATGGGAGGAGTTTGTTTGCTTTTCACTGTTTACTTTAATTAAGGTTTGGCAGCTGTGCCTTAGAAAAATATAGCTGTTATCTTATGATGTCAGTTAGCAACAGAAGTGGCTTGACTTTAAGTTACTCTCCAAGTATTTTTACACGTTATTTCAGACTTCCTTTTTTGTGCGGTTTTGTTATTCGACTGAAAGTCAGCATCGGACACGATGGACAACCACGAAAGTTATGGTACAAAAAAAAAACTGAACCTCTGCTTGGAGAGTAGCTTGACTCAGTACACATACAATTCATGTAACAAGCAATTTGTGCATGATAAACTGATCTTATTGTGATAGTTGTAATGCCCTTAACCAACTGAAAACCATAGTATATCGATACATGTCATTCACACACACTAACTTCGACCTTGTACTTGTATAAAGAAGACTGACCTTCAGTGGTGCATCTACAATCGGTGTCTACAATTTTAGCCAGAAATCAGTAAAGGTTCCGGTTCGGAATTTCAAGTGTCCAGATATCTAAATAGTCCCTAAGAATAAGACGCAAATCAGAGGTTGTCTCCATAGATTTGGTTCTAGATTTTTCAGCTATCGCTTTAGAAGTCTATAATCTTTTATACTTCTCCAAATGCTTGTTGTTCGTAGCGTTTTATGGTGTCGGAGATTTGATCGTTCAGCGAACACTGCCTGGTATTAGTGCGCGCGATAGCGGTAAAGCGTTTCGTCGCCTGATTACCCAGATCGTGCGTTTTGGGTGTTTTAGCGCCATCGGAGCTCGCGGAAAACGTATTGGATAACTTTTTTTCCTTTTTACAGAAGATATACAGAAGAAGTCTTGACCTTCCTTGCCATATCAGTCATTATCCCAGGAAAATTCATTTTTTTCCATGTAGCGGCCTGTAAAAAATGGCCTCAAATTAGCAATTTTTGGATGAAAAGCTTATATTTTTTATGGTTTTTACCAAAAATAACATTTCTACAGAAAATGTCAAATGAAAATGTCAAATGAGTCCCCTTTTCTATCGGAAACATTGAATTATCCGAAAAACGATGTTTTGAGAACTGCTAGTGCTTTTCTCAGACAGTCAAATCGGCCCCAAATCCTAAAAAAAACTCCAAACTGGAACCTAAAATCAGTTCAAATCCATCCTTTGCTCTTTTACCCAGGGTACTAATGTTACTCTTCCTTCTTGTTCCCAGATCTCCCTGCTGCTGTTCATGGCCTTATATGGCATCTCCTTTATCGTGACCACCAAGTTCAGGAAGCGCTCAGAGAGAGACGACTTCTATCAGGCCGATGACGATGCCTGGGTCTACAGAATATCGTAAGTACAGAATTTATGCCATCTATTCTTGCGCTATGACTGTGGCAACCAATAATCAATGACACGTTGATATAGTGGTGTGTACCGGTTTGCTGAACGGGAATTGCTATAACTTTAGGTTCAAGTCTGGTTAAAACCGGAACGTTGAGAACCGTTTTTTTTTCTAACCATCTTCTCTTTCTTATTGTAAACTAGTATCATCTAAAAACAACGCTAGATGCCTATGTAACTTTATTAATCGCAGCCATCAGGCCAGAAAATAACTTAAGTATGTTTGCGAAAATAAATTGTCCTACCGCCATAAGCGGGCCAAGCACATGGTCGCACCACGCCACGGGAACCTTCTTTCAAAATCCGGCAACACAGCAAAAATGACAGGTTTGCTTTAGCAATATTCCATGAAAATAAAGTATGTGGATTTGTTTATCTCCTGGTATGGGATTTATGTCCCATATCTATTGAAAATGAAAATTTCCAAGAAAAACAAGCTAAAACAAATCACCGGCGATTGTTGACATGTGCCGGGATACTGAAAGCATGGGTGAGCAGTTTGTTAAAAAGAAACACTGCCTGTTTGAACGAGTGCCTGAAACAGACAGAATAGCAGAGAAGCAACTGTATATAGTGTATGATGTTTACTTGTTTATGTTGCAAATCTGTGCTATCACCTGCAAACTAATTCCAAATCTGTAGCTCTGGGTTCCCTCTCCAAATCTACTGTGATACATGTATGTGTACTTGTTAATGTTTACATGTTTATGTTGACAGGTTGGGGATCTGTACCTTCACCCTTGCTGTGTCGGCGGCTGCAGTTCTGCTTGAATGTGTACTTGTTTATTTTTACATGTTTATGTTTACATGTTTATATTGACAGGTTGTGGATCTGTACCTTTACCCTTGCCGTATCAGCGGCTGCAGTGCTGCTCCTCCCCATCTCCATCATCAGTAATGAGATCTTACTCATCTACCCCAAGAGCTGGTACATGAAGTGGCTCAACAGCTCTCTCATCCATGGTCAGTTGCACACAGTCAGAACGTAACCTCTATTCATTACACTGCAGGGTTAAGTAGCTGGAAGAGGGGTAAAAAAAACTCATTTTGGACCACGTCTGTTAAGGTCTCCTCCCTGGCTAAGTTGGCATTTGAGTCAAGAAATACTGATATAGCTGGACACAAAAGAATTCTAAATTTGATTTTTTGGACTATACGGAGAACATCATCGAGTTTTATTGTCCCAAATTTTATTTTTTTCTATGATGAAATATTGCACTTTGATACATTGCACTTTGGCAATGAAACTATGTGTTTTATGTGCATTAGGATCAAAGCTACAAATATACGTCCACACATCTACTTATTATCTGTAGTTACTAGAAAAAAATTGTTTTCATCTAGCCTGATTAAATCTCGCTTATAGCAGCCCGTCAAACATCAGCCGGGCCCCCTAGAGGGGAGGGGCCAGTTACAGCCCTGGACAGCGGAGTTTGTGTTACACAGAGCTAGTTTTCATCTTATTCTAAGAAATATCATATACATCACCTGCTTGTAGTGCATAACAGAACAAGTCAGTATTGTCCTGAGAATTGTGACAGACACTGAAATATCGGTCTTGAATAAACTGCATTGTACTTGGTTCTGTACAAAGAATCTTGATGTCCAGTGACTTACCAACCTGATGAAATTGTTCACAGACATTGATTAAAAGACTTAAAAAAACAATACTACCTTTTGTAATCGGAGGCAATGAATGTTTCTGATACTATTACGTTTTCTAATGCCAACTACATACAACTGTTCTATAGAGACTTTTGTAGTATACACCATACACTAAGTGATGAACCCCTTGTTGTGACAAAATCTGCAAAGAAGACAATTATGATTAAGTCTATGGTTGATATTCCATAGTAGGCTTCAGCCTTAGGAACATGTGGTCAGATGGGATAACACTAATATTAACTTTGATTCAACACTACAAACATGCATGCTGTGTTATTAATTCAGTAAATGTTTGTGTGTTCTTTCCCCAGGTCTGTGGAATCATGTATTCCTGTTCTCCAACCTGTCCCTGTTCATCTTGATGCCATTTGCATACTTCTTCACTGAGTCAGAAGGCTTCATGGGGTCCAAGAAGGTAGGATTGTACAGCTCTGTGAATAGTACTCAGTACTGTAGGTGCAAAATGTTGACCATCCAGCCTAACGATATCAAAGCATTGTTTGTAATCATTCTTGACAAACTCAGTCTAAAGTCACTGGTGTGTTGTTGTTTTTTTCAGCCATGTTTTGCCCTTTAATACAATTTGAATCTCATGAATACAATGGAATAGTTATCTCTTTTTCAGCAGAACATTCAATTCCCTGTGAAGCATTGCTGACCCTCCTGAATTTACCATAAAGTGTTGTTACCATGCAGACCTCCTCTAGTGTTTCTATAGATAGTATGCAACAATCAAAACATGATATGGTGTGCTAACGAAATGACTGATGAAAAAGTTGAACTGTAATATCCAACACAAAAATTGGACTTACCCAAATTTTTGCTCCAGTCTTTGTCAAGGAATGAACAACCCACTGCTTCTGTGATGTCATGTTAATGTAGATAGCCAGGTGACTGTGAGCAATGGATCATAAGTTGCAGTAAGTCTACATGTTTTTGAATTTGACGTACATTGTATGCTTCATATGTTTTCTGTAGGGTATCATGGCACGTGTGTATGAGACATTTGTGGTACTGTTTCTGTTGGGAGTGTTGGTGGTAGGACTGGTGTGGGTGGCCTCTGCACTACTGGACCAAGACACCGCTAGCAGGGAGTCGCTACTCAGTAAGTTGGTTCGATGGCTGTTAAGGATATTTTACCAGTAAGGGTACCCTTTTTTTTACTTCTCACAAATAAGTCAACTAAGAAGTCTTCTCCTTTGACCACTTTCTGACCTGTTCTTGAATGTGTAGAGGCACATGGATTGCTTACCAGAATAACAAAACAAATTCTAAGCAGATACAAAACAAGTCTTCTATGATGTACTATTATAGCACTGTGACTTCAAGCAAAAAGAATATTACAAGCATGAGTACACATGTCAAAATATGATAAGAAATTATTTGTACTGTAGACTGATATCTCTATTGGCTCAGTATTGTGGTCTCAGAGTATAGTTTTCTTGCACATAAAAGTCACACACTTTTTCCTTGACAACATAATTTGTGAACTATCTCGCTCACACACTCACTATCCGGTTCATTGTCTGTTGATCCGTTGATCCGTCACGCGAGGGTCAGACATGATAGCATTGTATAGATGTGGCTTGCCAGCTGAGTCTCTGGGTTTAGCGTTGGCACTTTGTCTCCTAGTATTTAGATATTAGTGGCGTAAACTTTACGGTAAAGGTAGAAAACAGTAGAAAATAACAGTTTAAAAACATTGGCCGAATTACTGCCAGGAGTTCTATTTCCAAAATGTAGAATTTGTTGCCAATTAATATGATGTTTTTGTGTTCTCTCTTACCCTATCTGGGAACTCCAGTTTTTGCCACAGGTAGGATTGTTGTGTCACATCTGCTGGCAACTAACAGTCTACCTAGTGCTCTGCTTTATAGCAAATGCCAAATTTTATTTGTCAATAGTATACATATATGATTTTAGGGTAGACTGTAGACAGTTGGTTTATTCTCTGCACTATATTTTATAGCAGAATGGCTTACTAAATGTTGACCATAGTTTTTTTTTTTTGCAAACTAGGGATCTATAAAGGACCATCAAAAGTGAAGGAAGCTTTACAGTGTTAGTGTTGTGGAAAGAAAAATATCGATGTAATAGCTCAAACATTGTTTGGGAAAGCAGCTAATATCACCGTATGATCATCAAGATCAAAATTGAGTTATTCTTTTTAATAAAATGTACATAATATTAATAAATGCTGATGCCCTCAGAGAACTGCATAAGCACTTGTACGTAAAAGTGCTTTATGTAATACTGTATATATTCTGTTTTTTATTCATGTACCATTTACAGTTTTCAGTTATCAGTGAGTATATTCTGGAATAAGTTGTGTAAAGTAACAAGATGCAAAAATTATACAGAGATTGGTGTTAGAATTATATGCAGCACTTGCAATTTAAATCTATCAGATGTCAGAGGATCTAATCCATTGATTCTCATTTTTTTTCTCCAGATTTCTGGAACTTCTACCTGCCATATCTGTATTCCTGCATATCATTACTGGGTGTTCTGCTGCTGCTAGGTCAGTGCACCTTCATTTCCATGGGTACCATATTTACCTGACAGCCTAAGTCTTGAGAAAGTTGAAAAGAAGGCAAATATAACAAATTGATAGTGCTGCTCTTCTGACCATTTTGATGTATTTTATGGTTTTGACTTTATAACATGTTCTATAAGTATTAGAGTCACAGGCAGCTTATCAGTATTCAAAGAATCAAATGTTTTAGTATTTAAACATAAGCAGTCTGCCCAAAGAGAGAATGCCTGATTTTTTGTCTAGTTTGCACTCTACACTTTTGTTTTGAAAGTTTATGTAGTTATACATTACATAGAGTACTATTATGGCAGTTTTACTACTAGTACAGTACCAGCACGGTAAACTTTACCGTAAATTACGGTGTGCGTAATCGTGAACACGCCGTAAATACGATCGTAATTACGGCCGTATTTACGGGGCGGTATCACGTGGAAACCGGTCGGTAATATTCAGAATATTCATGTTTTGAACACCGTGTACACGGAATATTCATGAGAACGTCATTAATTATTAATCAAACAGCATGATTTGCGGCAAAAATTTAGCGGCGCCTGACCCGGAGGGCGGGGTACCGCCGCATGCGTAACATAACTAGACTGTTTTTTAAGTACTTAGTAAATCGCGAGCCGATCTTTTGTGATTTTCCGAACAAAATGTAGACTGCATAGCAGAACAATCCTCATAACCATGTTCTCTTGTATGAATTGAAAGTATTTCTCGAAGCATAAATACGTGTGTTCAAATATTATACGGAACCAGATACAACTTCACAATAAAAATGCCCCTGTTTGCCGAAAATATAACTCAACCGGTTTTCACCGGCGGGTTTGATATTGCCGCCGGGCATGATCAGCGATCGGGAACATACACCAGCGCGCGCTCGGAAAACCACCTTCGAATTTTGATAGGAATATCTTTAAGGTTCGACAAATGCATATCTGGAATGGTGCAATTATTTTATAACTACTACGTCCTCGCTTCCTATTAAATATAAACGTCCAAAAATGCCATAGTGAGACACTTTTCTCCTCGGTATGTCACACAGTCGGCGTGTACACACCGTAATTACGGCGTCACAGCCGTGTATACAGTTTTGTGTGGCGTTTACAAAGTGGAAAATGTTGGCAAACTTTGGGGTTTTGAGTGGAAATATGAGGCCTCCATTGTTGAAATCGAAACTAATAGATGTTTTTGCGTGTTTAGTAGATGTTATAAGATACCGGACGGTAGAATTGTAGAAAAAATGGGTCTGACCCGTGCCCTCCCACCGCGACGCTAAATTTGATTGACACATGCGGCCGAGGCGCGGCTTCTTTGAGTTTGTCGGCATATTCAATTCTCAAAGATCGGAACTGCACTTTAAGTCTAACAGCCCGCTATGGCAAAAATGCGCAATAAAGGTCTTCATTCATTCATTGTTACAACAATAAACACAGAGCTTGTTTTTCCGCCGTGTTTTTTTTTGGTTTATTCTACTTGATAGCGATATTAAGTACCGACGTAAATATTTTGAATATTTTGGAACGACATGTATCGTGATGACAAAGGCACGAAACTTCTTCATATACATTAGCACATTTTATAAATAGCGATTTACCTAACATATTTCCAACATATGGAATAGATGATGGTCGATCGGGTAGCAGCAGAATGATGATGGAAAATCTGATATACACTTACCTTCCAGGTTTTAAACGTTACATGTTGTGACGTAGTGTATATGTATATAGGAGTCCAGAGAATGGGCCCGGGGTCTTCAGTGTTCTCAAAAAGAGCTTTAAAAGTTTCACCGGAAATTCTGGGAAGTTCGCAATTACAGTGTAGTTTCAGATAATAAAATCAATAAACGAAGTTTAAAATGGGAATAGATCGTCACCACTGTTGACGGCGATCTTTTTTTTTTACAAGCGGTAGATTGTATATTTCGTTTTCGTTCAAGGGCTCATTCATATCCCCCCCCCCCAAAAAAAACAGTTCTTGCAGCATGAATCGGAAAAAAATAATTTCTTAAATATATGTACGATGTACTCCTTCCTGCTATCCTTACTGCTTATATCAATATTTCAAAATTAAGCGCTCGTGACAGTTATTGCAATCATATTGGTGTCAGTTGTTAAACCAGGACATAAGAATCTAGGATAGCTGCAAGGCTGAATGTATTCCCCGCAGTAAGTTTGCGTCGACTATCCGACGACCAGGAGCAGCCGTCAGCGTAATCTCCAAGCAGATTCCTCCGTGGCATAAAACAGTAACATAAAGCTGGGGAAGGAGTTTAGCCGACAGAGGAGTATAATTGCCCACTGCCGTCAGCGATGTTCCGTCCCAAGAGCTCATTCAGGAACAGGTAGGTCTCGTTGGCGGAGCTGCACCCTCGACGATCAGCAGTGTGCCAAGGAAGCCAACGGATGGAAACCCGCATCCTTTTATTCCGGCTTAGAAATGTAGCTAGCTAACGTAAGTCTTAATACATAGTAAAAGTAAGTGTAATGTTAGTTACGACTTCACAACTTTGAAAATGTACGGTTAGTTACGCTAACACAACATTGAACAGACAAAATACGATTAACAACAACATTAAAAACGCATAAGGATGAAAGTATGCTATGTTACTGAAAAGTATGTATTGATTTCGTTGGTCGACTGTCTGACGACCAGGAGCCGCCGTCAGCGATGTTCCGTCTCAAGATCTCCGCCAGGAACAGGTAGGTCTTGTTGGCGGAGCTGCACCCTCGACGATCAGCAGTGGGCCGAGGAAGCCAACGGATGGAAACCCAATCCCTTTAATTTATCCTAGCTTAGAAAAGTAGCGACGGATGTATAACTACATAGTAGAAGTACATATAATGTTAGTTACGTCAACAAAACTTTGAACAGATACACAGACAAAATACGATTAACAACAACATTAAAAACACATAAGGATAAAAGTATGCCCTGTATTGATTTCGTCGGTCGACTGTCCGGCGACCAGGAGCCGCCGTCAGCGATGTTCCGTCCCAAGAGCTCCGCCAGGAACAGGTAGGTCGACTGCCCGACGACCAGGAACGTCCGATGGCGATGTTCCGACCCAAGAGAACAGGTAGGTCTTAATGCCGAGTTGCACCCTCGACGAGCAGCAGTGTTTCAAGGACAAGGGCGGCCGACGAAAACCTAAATTCGTAACCTAGAAAAGTAGCTAATGCCGTCTAATTAATGGTCAATTTATCTAGAAATAGTAGCTTATGACCAGACACATTATCCTATATATATTCATATTACAAGCATTATATGTAGTCAATTTATACGTACAAATAGTCCATTAATGCGAACCATACATGCCTGAAATAGTCCACAGATCTATTTAATACTCCTTGAGAACTTCGCACGTAGCGATCTATTTGTAGTGGGAATATTGCATCATGATCACTCCGTCCCCCATCCTTGAGTCGGTGATATTGCTTTGTGCCAAAGTCCTTGGTCATACTTGAGTCAGGTACAGTTTGAATGAAAATTTACGCCTCGATTTACAAAACTCCATCTTTTGTGATGGTGTTTCCGTCTCTCTAAAATAAAAATAAAAATAAAAAACGTCTCAAAATACCCGACCAAGACTTTCATCACAATGCCACACCAAATTTAGCACCGAAAACTTGCGTCGTCCGGCTGCAAAACCTCCGATAAGTGAGCGTAGCCGGTAACTAGTATTGGACCAGTCTATTATAATAGGGGGAAACGTCACACATGGGGTGATTCTAAAGTTCATTGAAATAAACAAAAGGCCAACTTAAATATTCCATAACGGTTGTTAAATGTTCCTACATATTCAAAGGAAGCTGGCCAAATTACATATCTTTTAAAAAAAAAGTTAATTTGACATTTCTTGATATAATTGTCCCCATCTGCTACTATTAGAACGTCCCCTAAATCGTGGGAATCCCAGTACAGAACGTCAGAAGTTCCCTACATCCAAGTTGTACGGGGCGGCGGTCCTTTGATCTAGTATCATATGTGCCGGGCGCCGGCGACAAAATCAATCAATATTGACAGCACTAGCTGTCTGACATTTCTGGAGAAACTAAAAACTGTAAAAGAAATCAAATTTGGACTTATACAAAAATGTACATTTACAAATGCAAGGATTTAATCTTTTGTGCCAGGTTCTGGTTACTGAAATAAATAAATCGTTTTTTATTATCCGTTTTATCGATTTTAGGTTTGAAACTGAAAGTCTCTCATTTATTTTTTATACACAAACAACACGTCTTTTGTGAGCCATATTTCAGGGTTCTTCAAACGCCAGCGACAGAACCTCGTTTTACTTTATACGCGACAAGTGTCAACTTATTTTTGCTATCAGTTTTCCTCTTCGCTGATTGGCTGTCAAAAATGATTGAATTTGCGATCGGCAAAGTTTCAGATTGTCCGGCGCGGGCAGCACGATCTTCAAAAGGCCGCGATCTGCTTTCAATGTAATCAAGACGACACACCGTGGGAAAGTGTATATTTGACTTGTAGTGGCCATCTCGGAGCTGCTGTTTCGCGCTGGATGCATCAAATCTCATATCATAATCTCTAGTTTAGTTTTATCCAGATCCCAGACGATTCTCCGATTTCTGGCTATTATTTGTTACAACGCTCAAATTTTAATCAAATCTTTGGCTATATCAATTGCAATTTGAAGAGTTGTACAGAAAAGCTGTGTTGCTAAGGAACATGCGTGTTTGTTTAGACGTAAGGCCGGCGCTCGGTGTAAGTCAACTTTTTTTACCTCGCGTTCAGTTGGCCGACACGGGTGTGCCGAAACATTGAATGTCCACTTTTGGTCAATTTTTGTCAAATCTATTTCCAACATAAAAAAATTGTGATGCCTATTTAGTGTTGTGGCTTGTTTAAGTTAGTAAATGTGAAAGTAACCCAGGACTGCTTCTGCTCTCGGAAAACGACACGGGCGTGTTTCCCGTCAGCGTGCGAGTTTTCGCAGCTGATTACAAGGGATTGTTGAAGACAAAACAAAAATTTCAGTCTTTGTCGACAAGTGCAAGACAAAGTCAAAGACAAGAATAGATCTCGATCTCGGTAAATGTGTTATTTATCTGCTATAGAATATGATATGTTTTGTCAAACCGGCTTGTCTTGATCCGTACAATGAACTTGCATGAATCGATCAAAATGGCGATTGCACTGTGATTATTCCCCACCTCTTTTTGTCTCAAGCTATTCAGAAGAGCAAGTATAAAGTTTAATACTGCTCCCTCCTAGAGGCGCCGCGCAAATATCCACGCACCTTGTGTATTTGGGGGTCAACGACCTATCCACGCAGGCTGCGTCTTTCGGGGTCAACGACCTATAAAGTGCGTGGCTTTGAATGCAGAAAACTTCGGATGGATTGCACAATCGAATAAATCCAACCTGTGTTTTCACTTCAGAGTATAAAAGTTGTGTTGCAGATTGCCTTTTCTACCCCCCAAAATAAGAATTTTATACAAATGAGAACGCCCCAAGCCCGCTAGCAACCCGAAAGACTGCACCAGCGGAAGGCTGCCTTAGGTTGATTTTACAGCATTTTTACTATTCACGCTGTCGTAAAATCAAGGCGCTAATCAGTTCTTACGGCGAGGACACGCTGCTCATTATCGACCTCATTAGCGTTAATGAGCTAGCGGCACCGTAATCTGGTGTTCACCGTAACCGTGTACACGATCGTAATTACGCCGTGTTTACGTTTTCGAATTTTCGTAATTACGTTACTTTTTACCATGCTGGTACTGTATATGCCTCATACATATTTTTTTTCTGCAGTTTGCACTCCCCTTGGTTTTGCCAGACTCTTTACCGTAGTTGGGCAGCTACTGGTCAAGCCGAGGGTAAGAACCTTTAGCAAACCTTTCTTATGTTGATTTGTATGGAAGGCCACTTATGGTTATAATATCATATGCATATTGGAAAGATTCAACATTATTCCTGCAATTTTCAAGGTCTGATTGACTATGCATCAACTGACCTGATTTGTGCACATTAGTTAGAAAGTGTGACCGACAGTCAAATATATGTCTACTGTTCTTGATATGTATTTCATGTATCAAAGCTGAATATCTTTAACAGTTGATATAATTTTTATAAATGAAAACAAATATAGATTTTGCCAACATTTCCAATGATTTTGTTGTTTTCCGTTGGTAGAATCATTGAGGAAATGCAATTTCAGTGAGTTTTGTTGGCTGATCTCACTGAATATTAATTAATTTTGCTTCAAAAAAAGCTAAAACCATTAATATCTAATCTACTCTTTGTAAAGTCTAACAGAAATTGAAATAAACAAACAAACAAACTAGAATAAACTGGCAGGTTGAGTCGGTACTGGTAAATAGGATATTTTTGCAACAAAAAAATTGTTCTTCAACAGGTACAATTCCATTTTTCCAGTTGTATCCTAAATATTAGTATAGACTCAAGCTTGTTCTGCCAGTTCATTCTAGTTACATTGAAGAAGAGCAATGGGTGTCGTTGGAAGTGATCTGCGAATCTTATCCAGTTATTAAGGATAATTTGTACATCAGGTACAATATCTTTCATGTGCATGTATTACACATATGATACAGTATACCATTGTGTACACCACCTAGTCCTCGGAGCCAGGTCTGTATTATCACGTGACCAAGTGGTCGCCACACCTGGTGGTCTTAGACGTCCTCAATAACCGGTTGGACGTAAGTTCTTAAACCAAACAAACCAGTCAATATTCCCAGGCAAGGTGTAGGGTCTCATGCTATCATTTAAGATGGGAAATAAAGGAACTGTTAGTAGCCTAGCTAAGCCACCATCAATAACAAGGCTAATGTTCATGGTCATGTAGATCCCACATGTACATGTATGTTTTGACACTGTATTACTTTTTTGTGCAGAGTTTACATGTACCTTGGGATCTACAGGTGTATTCTAATGGTATGAGGGGCGATCAATAAATTCTCGGCCTCATCCGAAAAAAAGGTGCACAACTCAAATAATCATATTAAGCCTTCTATCAGTATCCGCCAAATTTCAAATCATTGCAGTGATTTATCGATGCTCAACCAACTGGATATGATTTTGGAATGGTTAGACGTTGCAGACAACATCTGTTATCTTTTGCTGATTTTGTGGCGCATTGTAATTATTTTCCAGTCAACATCATGTTGCACATCAGTTTGTTAGTGGCAAGAAAAACAAGCGGTGAACTGTGATAAGAATTTCCTCACGACATAAAATCTACAAAGACATTTTGAAAATATATTCAGTGAGGAATTCATCGGTATTTCAACTCAAAAGAAGTGGATGTTCATCAGAGCTAGTTGACCCACACACCACAGGTTGCAATTTAATGGCCATTTGTTTGTCTTCTCTCTCACCTAAATTGATTTTCAAAAGAGTGAAGTAATGAACACAATAATTCTAGTTTTGTTTATGCATGTATATGTACCATACAACTATGTCCAAAACTGTGAGTTGTGCACATTATTTCTACATAATACTATATATATATGGTCTAGAACTTAGTGATCACCCCTTGTAGACTTCATCCTCAGCAAAGCAACTTCATCCCATCATGAAAAACAACTGTTACACTTCTTGGTTCTGTCTAAAGCCTTTAAAAGTTTTGAATGTTTTCACAGACAATTGTGTTAATAGCAATGTTTTCAATATCCTGATTTCTTTATTCTAGGAAAAAGGGAAAAGAACTTTTTTTACATTCCACCAAACTCAAACGTAGAGAGCAATTTAATCCACTATGTGCATATTCAAATAACATCATGACTCTAAAATAACATCAGATAATGATAAATTTGCTTTTTTTCTAACAGGTGGAATTGTTTATCATACATGACTATCAGTGTACTTACATGTACCATGCATTTGATATAGCATATCTGTAATATGCTACTGGTACATATCAATATGATATATATAAGGCATGTTTGGAAAGCTTGTTTCCTCCAGCTGTAAACACCCACACACACAATCACTCTCCGGTTTAACGTCTGTTAAACTCTTATAGATATATTTGAAACTATTCTAACTATAACAATTCTATCAATGTAAAATTCTTGAACAGGACTTCAGCCCAGTACTTCAATTTATTACACCTTTGTAACTGTTCTATCATTATCTCTGGCTTTGACATTAATCCAGAATTTGTGATGTTTCACTTCTAGTTCATGACCAACATAGAAGAAGACATCTACTCAGCAAAGTTTGAGGAAGACAATCTCCTAAGGAAACTAAAAGGTAAGAAGTTGCAGAGGAAGAGATAATAGGGTAAACATACAGTGCTATATAAGTCACCTCTCGTGAAACTCACAATATGTTACAAGCATTATAGTTTTTCATAAAGTATCTCTAATGTTTTGTTTAGATTTACCATAATAACAAGTCATCACTAAATGAGGCTCGAAGACCACTTGAAGTTAAAAGATATTTCAAATTAGCAACATTTACATGCTTTTGATCAGTTCTGTGATCCTCCTCAAGTTATAATGACCCAAAGTTTAAGTCATGTGATTGAACAAAAGTGTCAAAGGTGCCTTGGCAACCTGTATCGGCCCCCGTTTGGTTGAAGGATGGTTAACATGATGTGTTTGTTCTCTGCAGACAAGCTGAGCCCCATCAGTCTGCCAGTGAAGCAGGACCTGAGGAAACGCTTACTGGAGGTGCAGACAGAGAGGAAGAAACTGGGTACATCAGCTCTACTCTTCACCTTTCTGTATACCTTTGTGTATTATTTTTATGCCTCTAGTCTAATGTACAGCATCTCAGTCTGTGGTAGTAAGCTGGCATATCTTATCGTCACAAACAATGTTCTAGCCAGCCTGAAATTTTTTTCCATCCCTTTGATTTGGAATGGAAATCCTGTCAAAGGCGGGATGATACTAGACCCTCTGAAATGCTATTTCCTTTATTTTGAGGGGCAAATTGAGAGTAGACTCAGCTTGATTCAATGGTGATTTTTGTCCATCACAGAAGACGGAATGCCCCGAACTTTTTCCGTCCCCAGCAGCAAAAGGGCTAGAACCCTGGTCACAAATATCACAACCATCGTCTATCATTATTTAATTGTTCTGTTGAAGTGTAGCACCTGGCTATTGGAGTTTAAATTGGAGTTTAAATTTTGAAGTGCTCCAATTTGAATGAATTCTCAGTGTATCTATATTGCAGACAGTGGATGACAGATGATTACTGTTGTAACTACATGTCATGTAGTCACATGCAAAATTTAGATCAAAATTCAGAGTATGTTTGGTACTGAATATTTGTACATTGTAGTCATACCCACCAAGGCCTGTCTACAAACTGTACCATTTGTTTTCCTTCTCCCTGCACAGAGAGAAGACAGAAGGCATCAGTATGGCAGAGGAACCTGGGCTATCCCCTGGTCATGTTGTTACTACTGGCCATGACTGGTATTGCAGTGTTTATTGTGTCCATCCACACTCTGGGGCTGCTGTTTGGAGGGGCTGCTCTACCTGTGGGAGTCCAGGTTAGGGGGAAATCATGTATTGAGAACGAATTCCACTTCATAACAGATTGTTCAACATATGATGAAGTTTTAAAAAGTGTTTACAGTTGAGCCTGGGTACCATCCGGGTTGAAGTTTGCTCCTGTGTTTGCTTCTGCTACCTTTCTGGGGAACTGTATATTCAAACCGTTTGGTGATGACATCAGTTAATGAGTGAATTAAGGTATGAGTTCATTCAAACAGGAGTTCCAACACCAAGCAAATGGAGGGCGTTTCGGGTGTTGGAATGCCTGTTCGAACTAGCGCTTGAACCCATTCCTTGATTCGCTCATGTGTAGGGACCAATCAGCGCCCTTGTCCATAATTTGGACGATTCCAGACGTTAGAGACGTCAAGGTTTCCAGACAGAATAGCAAAAAAGTGGGAGCGAGAAGCAACTGTATATAGTGTATAATGAACGTCAGACCGAACTACTATCCGGATGGTACCTAGGCTAACAGTCTATAGCATATAAGTCAAACAGATACAATATAACCACATACAAAGCCTGGAGACGTATTGAAATGGTCAGATACTATTTCAGATAGCACTTGCTGTCTTTCGTCAAAATGAAAGATGGCAGATGCTATCATAAATGTCTGACCGTCTGTTTGCAAAACTCTAGTTACTTGAGTAACTTGTTAAACTTTGTGTATCTTATTGCCAGTGTTTCTTACCTTCATTGACGTATCCTCTCGAAGTATTGTTATTTCAGTTCTGATTTAACCTACATGTTGACTGTTTTCAGGACATAGGGTTGGGCCAGGCCTCCCTGTCCATGTTTGGAGTCCTGGGAGCCTCGGTGGAAATCATCCTCATCCTGTACTTAATGGTGGCCTCTGTGGTGGGGTTCTACAGTGTGCCACTCTTCAGCAGAATAAGACCCACTAAAGCAAACACACCAATGACTATGGTAAGATGTAGTGTAACCTATAGTTACTGTACTATCTGATGACAAACCTTACAACTAATAATATCTATAGGTGCCAAAAGAGACAGCTCAACAGAAGAAAAGTGTAACTTTTTCTTTTCCTTGATGCTGTTTGATTACACAACCAAGAGTTTCCTATCTGCTAATGTTTTGCTAGTTCTTTCTCGGTGCAATAATGACATGTTAAGCTAGATGGCAGTGTTGCAAGACGCAATGTTTTTCATTTGACGCCATGTTAGATTACAGCGTACTAGACTAAGTGTAAACTACAGGAAGATGCTACTGCTTAATTCAATTACCCACCAACATGGTCATTGTCGGATTCGAATTATAATTAGCATGACGTCAATGAAAAGCCTATATAAAGACCCTACCTATTTACCTAGTCCCATGACCTCCAGGTCATTTGGGGGACACGGTAGACATAAAGATAGACCCACATGTGGCTAAGTCTGTATTCCCCCTTGTCCAAACTTACAGTCAAGATAACATGAGATTAGGAATCCCAATACAACTGTATATGTATAATGTGTTAATTTTGTCTTCCACAGGTAATAGCAAACTGCCTTGTACTGTTGATAATGAGTTCTGCCTTACCTGTACTGTCCAGAACAATTGGTGAGTAGTGCTGTCCTTAAATTGCTTTTGACACCAATGACATACGTAACAGTTTTTGATTACATTCAACATAGAACATAGACGGTTGTACAAAATATACAGTGTCACCATTTTGATGTTATTGAACATATAAGTCTAACAATCATGCTTCAAGATCTTGATTCCTGTCGCCACTGACGTAATGAAGTTATTTCTGCCTTTGAAATCGCAGTAGTTGGTTCGGAATCAGACACCAAGTCTTGTGAAAAACATCTTTTCTGAAGCAAACAAAGGAATCATTATGAAAACTTGCAATCATGTATGCATTGTTAGCTTCTCCAAAGAAGTTTTGTTTAATTGCTTATAATTAGTCCAAACTGTTGCAAGCTCTCAAAAATCACTATTGGCTTCAAAGGTACTGTAAATGCATTTAAGTTCGTGGGGATTTACTTTCATGGTTTCGCGATGGTTTTAAGTTTGTGGTAGCACCATACACTGCAGTCTCATACTATGATAGAAAAATGTTTGCGGTGGTTTGAAGTTTGCGGTGTAGTGGTCACCGCGAAAACCGCGAACATAGAACCACCACAAACATTTCTGTATTTACAGTAGTTTATCCCTTTAAGAGCATAACCACAGTGACCTCAAAACAAATGTATAGTACATGTAACAACCTTGTTTTGCTCCTTCCTGTACTCTTGCAGGTATCACACACTTTGACCTGTTGGGCTACTTTGGTCGGTTCAACTGGCTCGGCAATTTCTACATCGTCCTGTTGTACAATGTCGTATTCGCCGTGGGAACGGGACTGTGTCTAGTCAAGAAGTTCACGGTGTCTGTCAGAAGAGAACTTTACGCGCGGCTGAGAATGTACAGCCCAGTCACACGAAGACGACAGTCACGGACAGAATCCATGAGTTCCTCTGTGTCACATACAGCCAATGGAATTTCATCTACCATGGCAGCAAGTGCAAATCCAGCCAATGACACGGCAGCCGCCATGGCAACTGGTTCAAACTCGACCAATGAGAATTTGTCTAACGGGACTGCACACTCTATCAAATCAGACTGATCATTCTGTTCAGGCATACAAGACACCTTCTAACATTTCCAGTTGCGGCAAAATTACACGGCATCATGTACTTTCTTTGAAATTCAGCTTTTTTTTTCAGCAATAGATGTCTGCATTTTGTGTACATCCTGATACAGCAGTGAAAATGGATTGAGAAGATGCAATGTTGTCTGAGAGTTGGAACAGCACAAGGGAAAGCAAAGAGTTTGGACAAAATGTACACTGGGAGGAAATATGGTTGAAAGAGACAAGACTGTGAGTATGTCACAACTATCGAGGGAGGATTTGACATAGAAAACTTGCACCAGTGAAAGGAGATAGTCAGACGGAAGAGTCCTGACTAGTAGTCCATGCAACATAGAGCATCAAAACTTGCTCTATTTGCAACAGTGATATGTGTGATAAGTATGACCATGGAAGAAAATGTATGCAGTGTGCTTTAAGGTTTTATGCACAGTTAATATACAATATAAGCACAATTACTGCTTTTATTAAAATATTATGTAAACAGAACCTCATGAAGAGGAAAGTTCTGTCACAATTGCTGGCAATGTACAGTTGCCCTAATTTTTGGCAATGCCTTAGGGGCGGAGGCATTTTTTTTTTACTTTGAGCTTCCTTTGCAGCTACTTTAGTCCCAATGGGATGTCGCTAGTATATATCACAGCCACAAGGTAACGAAACAGCAAATGTGTTTTTGTTGACTTTGAAAATCCTTTTGCATATTTTGTCCAGTTTTACACATACACTTTTGTAATTAATGCAGCCTTGTTCCAAACATACTATGGCATATAATGTCCATGAAGTTACATTTGTATGTACCCACCTCTAAAGGATATGTGGTGGCTGTTTAATTTGACATATTTCACAGAGAGCCAGTCATAATTTATAGAAAAAGCTAGTTCTCACATTCTACTTTTAGTTTGATGCTTTTTTTTATTACAATGCTTTGTCTGAACCTTAAGTTTGTAAATCCATTGTATTTATGTAAATAATTCTGAACAAGAATGAGACTGATTTTTTGTGAGGATCAAATATGGTGAAAAATAAGTCAAATCATTGTAATCACCTCAATTTGTACAGCTTAATGTGTATTGTTTATTTTTGCATAAAATGTGTAACCCTCTATTAAATAATACTGCGTACCCTATTTTAACATATCCCTTTGAGTTGTGTAATATAATGGGCTAGGCTCATAACTGCAAGATGTACGTGTTTTAATCTTATCACACGTTTTTGTCAAATACAACTCATTGCGCCAATCATGTCTTCGTTAACTTTACAGACATATGCTCATGTTGCACAGATACTTCATCCAACTTGTTGCCTTCTTTATTTTGCACAACAATCTTTATTTTCTCTGGGCTTCACTAACTTAGTCTACATGTTTCTTAACAGGTTGCAAATATTTCATACAGTTAGTGGGCACAGACCAACACACTTTAAACTTTACTTACTTTTTGTATCTTATTACTGACAAGGAAATTTACCAGTGGTTTGGATCTTAACTATTTTAAGACTTAACACAGTACACAATCTCATGCCAAAGATTAAGCCAAAAGAATTTATTTTCTTGGCTCAATCGCTACAATAAGGACACAACAGGCTTTGTTTTTATCAAATCAATTTTCTTACAAACTCGAAGAACTAACGAATTGGTGTCAACATGCAGAACTAGCTGATCATTTCAAAGGTCTTGTGGTGTTTTGAAGACAAAACAGACATGTTTACATTCCATGTGATGTGTTGTACATTCCCAGTCTCTCTTTCTGTGTGTGCTTGAATGTGTTCTTTAGCCCTCTAAGGTATCCATTTGATCACCAGATTTGTATTTGTTATGTGTTGAGGCTGGAGAGCGAAGGCTAAAAGACTGACAAGCTCTATTATGTTGAAGAAAAAGAACTTAAACTTTATAGTTACTCATCTTTAGCCTCTACCAGGCTCTGTGGATTGGCGGTCTAATAGTAGAAATTGCGGTGAGGAAATAACTCCTCTGGCCGGCAGACTCCCTAGCGTACTTTGGACTCTATTTGTCCAATTTTTACTATTAGACCTCCAATCTGCGGAGCCTGGTAGAGGCTAACTTGTCCTGATAGTTGTTTGGATATACCGCCATTTATCAGATGTGCAAAGGCTATTCATACCGTAGTCTTAGCGTGGGAATGAATGTTATTAGAAGGGCTTGTAGAAATATATTCAAATCACTTGGATTTTGAGGAAAATGACAGAAAATGGCCTTGTCTTGTAGCAGTTATGATATATGCAAATTTAAAGGAGTCTCGATTTCTATGTTCTCTGTTGTAACATTTCTTCTTTGGAAGATATACAAATATGACTGTGCCAAACACTTTGTGCCTGTATGTTCTTAGCCTTTGTTACAAGATCTCTTGCTGTTAGGGGCTGGTTGTGTCTCTTCCCTGAGATGCTAGAAGTGTGATTCATCCATGCTATATAGTAGCAGGGCTCTAGCCAGCGTCCGTTTTTTAGTCAATTAACTGTTTGTCAAGGTCTGCAATGGCAACATTTACTACTTTGTAGTGTCATAGGGAAAATGAATTTTGCGGTTTCACGACGATTGGAATTGGCTGACGGAAAAAAAAAATTCGAGCTGGCTAGAGCCCTGTGCTGTAGTCAACCAACGTAGGATATAATGGATGCCCAGTTACTTCTACTCAGTCTCCATTTCCATATCTCATAATGGAAGATATTTATGTATCTTTGACTGGAATGTAAATAGGTAATCCATTTTATCTTCAAAGTTACAATTTCTGTTGCCCAATATTGAACAAGAACATGGTCTTGTCATAAACCGCTTTCCAAGTTGTGTACTATTCTGGAGGCTGAGATTATCATTTATTTTGTACCTTATACCATGCTGATGATACAAACATTAACTGCTGTGTGGTCAAGTCATTTGGTGGTGTGTACCATGCATTACTCGAGTCACAAAAAATGCCATTACCAATAGATAGTTGTTGGTAAAGTTGTGCTCCTACCGTCATCTTGCAATATTTCAGAGGTATGTTATCTCAGGTCAAATCTGAGCTACATTTTTTACATCAGACAACTTGTGTGCCATAACTGTTCATATGACATATGCCATAAATCTGAATAGATTTATAAGGTTGCAAAAATCACCAAGCAAAGTTGTGATTAGGGGTGGGTACCGGTACAGAAAATTCAGGTCCAGGTCCGGTTCAGGTCCAGAGGATTAGGTCCAGGTCCGGACCTGAACCTGGACCTAATTGAATCCTAATTCAGTATGACTCATACCAATGGTACATTTTACAACAAAGAAATCTGTTTGGTGGAGTATTAGACTTACGCTGGCGTTTTAAAATCCTACAACGCTTACTGCACCTGTGCGATTGGCTGTAAAACTTAGTAGAAACTACAAAACAAAATTACTACAAACTCTACTCTACTTCACTGTTGTTATTTTCTTCCACCTGTAAGCGCCAAAACGTGTGAATGACTGATAAAATAATCTGTTAATTTTCCAATCGGTCCAACATCCGGTCCAACTAATTTTTTCAGGTCCGGTTTTTCTGGACCGGTCCGATGAGAAAAACCGGTTTTGTACCGGTACCCAGCCCTAGTTGTGATCCATATTAAACCTTGTTGTAATACTGAATGTCATAGATCTAGATCTGTTTATACTCAACAGAAATATGAGGTTTTCCATAGAAGCCTATGGCAGTCATCATATGCCTCTGTACAAGGGTGGTTGGGGTTTTCAGTATAGTCCTTTTCTGATGGAATTTAAAGTAATTCTGCGGTGTCTTTTCTTAAAGTAAACACAACAACACCTGTCTATTTTTTCTACATGGTCCTACATGTCAGCTGTCTTCAAGGGAAACAATCTGGAAGCAAATAGTAATTTATGAATCTCTGCCAATGCTGAACTATACTGCTGTAAAGAAATTTGTCCTAATTCTCTGCATCAGAGAAAGTGCTGGAGCATCTGTGTACTGTGCAGAAGTCAATATTGTCACTTTATGTGTACTCTGTGCGATGTCTACAACAATCATGTTGCTGTTTTTGTGTTGTAATAAAACTGTGCATCTACAATGTACAAAGCGTAGAGCAGTTGGAATTCTTTTTACCTTTGCAAAGAAGGTTATGTCTTTATTATTATTAGTTATGCTATATAGACTATTGGAGTGGCTGTGATGTGGGTCTGTATGTAGGTCAAAAACAGGCTTTTGATGGGTCTTCATGATATTTGGTATTTGAGTAGCGTTTGCAGAAACAGAGGTCATATTAAAAAATTATTCGCCTGGCATTTTCCATCGGTAACCGGCACGAGGGGTTTGGTACTGTA
>NC_049994.1:5643132-5681165 GCF_000003815.2 Branchiostoma floridae | reverse complement strand
ATCCCACGCACTGAGAGACTTTTGTAATGATACCAAATTTGCCCAGCCAGAACTTGACACCTTACTTTCCACGGCAACCGTACCACCCTACCACTAGCAATGAGCGTTACGGTTAAGGGTAGTGGTTAGACCTAGAGAGCAATCGATCGGGAATATCTAGAGAAGAAAACATCGATATCCGATTGGAAAGCGGTTTTCATCATTCAACTACGCACCTGGAAACTCGAAACTCCTTGTGGTAGGCAGTTAGCTAGCTAATGGGGACCGTGCGTAGGAGGATGCTGGAGACCTGTGCCTTTTCAAAGAAACCAAGTTTGCCGAGCCAGAATTTGACACCTTAGTTTCCTCAGTAACCTTAAGTTGCTTGAGGCTTAGAGCGCAAACGATCAGGAATATCTCGAGACGGAAGCATCCGATTGAAAAGCGGTTTTCATCTTTCAACTACTTCACCAAGAGACCGGTATAAGTACCTTTATCAATGAAACCAAGTTTGCCAAGACGGAACTTGACATCTTAGTTTCCACCCTACCGGGGCATGAAGTCCGCGGTCTTGTACTTGACTCATTGAGAGTCATGAGTGGCCAATACAACTAAGTCTGAAGGACCTCCCTGGCTCGGACTGGTATTGGCGCGTCCGTAGAGGCATGCAGTTCGCGGTCTTGGAGTTCATTTATGAAAAGTTCCCGGCAGTGGAATATAACTAAACCTAATGGACCGCCCTGGCTTGGCCTGGTATTGGCGTGTCCACGGCATCGAGCTCAAGTTTGCAGACTTGGAGTTAACTAACGAAAGGTCCACGGCAGTGGAATACAACGCCTGATGGACAGTCCACGTGTTGGCTCGGCTGGTATTGGCGCGCCTAAACTAGTTTGCGGTCTTGGATCCAGAGTTTATATCAGTCCTGAAACGTCTCCGGTAGTGGACTTCCCTGACTCACACTTAATTTTCAAACATTGGTTAGCTCCGGTGCATGCCCGTAGCCAGGATTTTGGTTGGGGGGGGGGGGGGGGTTCTTTTCAGTTATTGTGGGACCAACGAAAATTGAACTCACGAAAATTGAAATTTTGACCCTCTGAAACGCCATTTCCTGCATCTTGACGGGCAAAAATCGCTTGCGAAGTTTAATGGAATTTCTATTAAAAGACAAGGCATTTGCGTAAGTCTTTGAGGCCAACTCCCTCGACATATTTTCACCATGTCCGACACCAAAGGCGCGAGGCGTCACAATGGAGGTCCGGGGAAATTGAAATCTGGACCGTCTGAAAAGCCATTTCCTGCACTTTCTGGGGCAAATTTTGCTGATAGACTCACTAAGATTGACTGAAATGTCTATCAGGGAAAAATGCAAATCAGTCATGCCTTTGAAAAAAAATCTTGGACATGAAAAAGTGGACCTTTTGAGCGTGTGTGTGTGTGTGGGGGGGGGGGGGGGGCATGCGGTGTTCTATAACAAAACGGCACAAAATAGAAAGCCCGATAAAAATTAAATGGAGAGATCGTCAGGCTCTGTTGTTGGTGTTGACGCGTCTTCAGTACAGGCATGAAATTCACGTACGTACCTATGAAAAGTACCCGGCAGTGGAATTTTCAAATAAACTCAGTACAAATAGTTTGGAAACTTCATTCAGTTCAATCATATAAGTATTTTCATGAATGCTTAATTGCATCACATTTGATCATTGACTGAGGCTCGTTCTTCCTTTAACAATGAAGTAGAACTTCAAAGGACACGCCGAAGTTCAACAGCACGTACGTCCAATGATCTTTGACTCGCGTTTGGTGGAACGCTCCAGCAGAAAAGGGTGTCCAAAGTCCGACATATATAATATGTCATCACACACGTCATTTCTTTCTGGATTATAACAATGATGCAAATATGAAACTTACTCTTGCCCCTCTGAAGAAGAAACACTATTACGCTTGAGTTTGCAATATTTGATATATAACTTCTGTCTATTCAATGTTATTGGGAATGACAAACAAAAGAACCTGTAGCCTTTACCAGCCTTCCCGTACTGGAGTGTATTGCTAGGTCGGCAAAAAGAGAAATAAACATTTTCCCCTCCCTAAGTGGCAAACTGTAATCTTCTGGCCGGCTAACTCCTCTGGCATTTTGTTTACATATATAGCCATTTTATTTTTATTTTCATCTTTATTTAATATTTTTCAGCGATCACCTATCTTAGGTAGTCTGGTAGAAACTACTTTAATATACGACTGGTCTGCCTAACTCATTGTAGCTTGCATTAATCTTTGTTGCCGCTATGGGGCGCTTTACCCAAACTACATTCAAACGAGGCGGAAGTCCCATGGTTCCTCACGCGGGATGGGGAGGAGGACGGAAACCAAAATGGCGGAGTTGAATTCTCTGATGGACGGAGAGATTCCTGCGGGCAGACAAGCCCTGCAGGAGTCACAGTTCAACTTACAGAGGGTCGCCGACTACTGCGAGAACAACTACATACAGGTAGGTCTCACCACACGGCGTTTTGTGCCCCTGTGTAGCTGGGAACGGTGCAAATCTTGCACCAAAGTTAGGGATACTCCTCGCTAAACATACGGGACTCGCTACCCTGAGTACCTGATATTTGGGTGCTTTCCCTCCTAAACTGTTCCTGTGAACGTCGTTGTTGATGCTATCGGGTTACTCCTGCCCTTATTGAAGAAGCATATCTCATCGCGGAGCTATCCAGTGAATTCCTAGTCCATCGATGCAGGTTGTGTCGTTAAAAATTGGGTTATGTATGGGAGGGGAGGGTGTGAGAGTAGAGGTGTCAAAAACACACCCTGGCCAGTATTTTGTTGTTTATGTACTTTGAACCACCGCCAAAAATCTCTTCCTCCTTCCCTCCCAATCCCGCCCTGTAGATTTACCCTAAGAAACAGATGAAACAACATAAAAGGAAGCTTGGTCCATGACCCTCATACGCCTACTACAACTTCTATCTTTGAAATTTGCGAACGGAAATGAGTTCGTGTGTCAAAATCACTCGTATCTCTTCCCCTGCTCCTAGCCTCATAATCAATTTTTCCTCTCAAATTATGACTTCTGAATTTTACTCAAGAGTTTGACAAGCTGACATAACCCTGTTTCTTTTTAGTAGTAAACGATGTGTGTATTTTACGATGTGTATTGTGTAAAAATAGTTTGAAGGGAGAGGCTTCCGAATATTGAGTCACCACTTCTGGTTTACTGAGAGACAAAAGGGTAACTTCCTATATACCACCCAGACTTTCTGAGGAAATGTTTGTGTTTTGATGACAAAGATACTTTGATGCCAGCAACTTTTATTTCAGGGGCAAAATCTTTATACTGCTGTAGAGAAATAAACTAGTCGTCAAACAAGTTACAGGTAGACTAGGTGTTGTAAGCTTCAAACAATCTTTGAATTGATTTAAGTCAGAAACAATTTTTTATATTTGGGCTGTGTAATACCCTAAGTTCATGTATTTTTTGTTTCATATAACACAACGTTATTATTTTATTAAAAGCAAATGATTGTTATTTCATGGACAATATGGGATTCGTTTAGTATTATCTACTACTAGTACTTGTGAATGTATTCCACCATTCTGGATAGAGTGATGTAATAAACAGTCATATTTTCTGGGTCATGTTCATAACTGAACAGCTTCTGATGTTATATCACTGACAATGATTTAAAAAATAACACAAAGCAAGGCTTTGAATAGGGAAGGAAGTAAATTCTTTTGTAGATTTTCTGTACAAAGATGTAAGCGACAGTTGGCAATGCCTCAATATACTAGCCAGTGTTCCCCCACTGTGCTGAACACACTGGCTATGTCAAGATGTTATTGTTGTGCTCTGAGAAGTGACTTACATAATATTAAGAGGCACAAAAAGCCTTTAGAAGTTTCTCCAAGACTCAGCACTCTCAGAGAAGCAGATTTTGTGCCTTGTTAAGAAATTATAAGGTTGAGGTTGAACAAGGATGGACAAAATTGTGCGGCTAAAAAGAATGCAAACCTTTTTACTTGAGGAAGTGTACAATTACCTATAGAGTAAGTGTCCAGAATAACATAGAATTAGCCCTGGGGTGAAATGTGAGTTGTCTTGTTGTTGTCTTGGGAAGAAAACAAGAGCAAAGATATCTAAAAAAAATCCTTAAGCTTTAAAGAAAACATGCTGGGAAAATTTTTTATCAGAGAGTTTGCAGAAATTTTTTATCAGAGAATTTTCCTTCAGAAAAAGATCTATGGACGTTTAAAACACATCATAAACACAATTATTTTTGATGTAAATTGGAGTTTGTTTCGTCATAAATTTGACGTAAAATAGTCATAGTGTACCAGTACTACTTCTACAGTACTACTAGTGTCTTTTTGTGTCTTGGTAAGAAAACAAGAACAGAGATATCTCAAAGAAACCTTGAAGAAAACATGGTGGGAAATTACATGTACTAAATAGCTTTATTAGAATGTTTGCAAAAATTTACCTTCATAAAAGGTTTATGGACATTTGTCATGATAAACACATTATTTTTGAGGCAAATTTGACCTTGTTTTGACATAAAGTAGTATACTTGTAGAGTACCCATTAGAATCTACTTCCGCTATCTTTTCTTGAACCATATGAGTATGATGGAATGTCAGTTGTTATCTGGTAGATTACAGGGCTAATTGGATCCAATGCTCCCTTGCCCAAGTATGGCCATAGAAACCATCGATGTATGTCCTAATATATGTATTACTGTGTTTCATTGATGTTCCTGTGGAAATTTTTTTATTATCAGTGTTACAGTCTACACATTATGCCACTTTCTTTATATGTGAAATGCTGGCAAGTCTTTTATTCAAGATTCTTATGCTGCAAATGTTTGAGGGAAAATGTTTCAGGGGACGTTTTTATCAAGTTATGTTGTAAGCTTTCAACCCAGTTGGATCAAGTCCAGATCAGCTACTTCCTGCAGTACTGTAAATGTTGAAATATTTGTAGTGGTTTGATGTCTGCAGTTTTTGCAGTAACCTCCTCACCTTGAACTTAAGTTAAAGCCAATCTGAAGATGCATATTCTGTCTTCTGCTCACCTATCCTCTTGTTTTAGTCATTGAGACAACTACATTTTTTACCAAATTTAAAGGGTTTATTTTGGGATGTACCAAATTATGCCAGAAAGGGATTTTCGTATTGTAAAGAATTTTCATGTAGAATAGAATAACGGCTGATGACTTGAATTGCATTGATTCTGTTTACACTTTTTAACTATCTCAAGTTTAATCGATCGTAAAAAAGGGAAGTTGTTTTTGAATCATCTAAATCAGTGATTTTGTTAAGTATATCTTGTAGATCAGCTGTTCTCGGACAATAGAAGGAAACGGAAGGGAAGTGGAAGGGTGGATGGGGAAATAGTCGACTTGCACGCAAACATGTTGCCGTAATGTTACGTAAAATAGCTTCAATGTTGCAGCCCGAGCTTAAGCATATAGCATTTACTATTTTCTACATTTTTTGATATGGTGCATATATCTTTCCTTGAGAAGTTCCTATAGTATAGGCTATAGGCTACATTTCTGATGTGTTGCCAGTGTCAGTGTGAACTGATTCAATTAGACTTGATGATATGAGATTTAGTACCTAATTATGTTCCGCAGCATTATACCTATTATAACCATTTGAGAGCTCTTAGGGCGTGAAGTATAATGTTGAGATTGGAAGATTATTAAATTGGGCCCTCCTTTTGTTGCTAAAGTAGGGAACTTACAGAAGCCTATTTTAGAATAGATTTGGAAAGGGTTTGAATCTCTAACAATGTTAGTGTTACATTTTTTGTGTGCAAGCTGTACGAAAAAGTTTAAACAAACAATATGTACCTTGCCGAGATTTTTCTCAAATCATTTCATTGTCCTTATCAGTAAGTGTATCTATGAAATGTTTCAAAACTTTATATTCAAAAAGGATTAAAGGCAAATTTTCTTTCAAAAGATGAAATGTATGCCAATGTATCTTTTGCATATGTGACCGCCTTATTCAGTTATCGGTGCAACAATTTGTCTGCATGTTTTAATAGTATCAACAGTTTTCCAAGCCAGATTTTTCTTCCATTGAACACAAATGTGTATTTTTCTAATCTTCAAGCAGATATTTAGATTGGAAGATTGTAATAAGTTGTTGCTGACTCTTCTGATAGTTAGTTGCTATCATGAAAGCTCAGCCAGTAATAAATCTACCATCCACCCAACATCTGCTTGGAGATTATCTGTATGTTTCCCCAGTCAATAAGGTGATTTGTAGAACCCCTCTCAGGCTACAGTAATGGAAATCAGGGCTTGTTCATGAATTATGAATACAGGGTGTATGGGGATGATTAAAGTGGATGTCCCAATTGAAGTCAACTCCCATGGGAATATGTTGATATATTTTCATGAAATGTATCAAATTTTCAAGGAAGATAACAAAGAAATTGTTTAAAATTGATTAAAATTATGTCTTTTTTATGATTAGAAATTGATTAAAATTATGTCTTTTTTATGATTAGAAACAATTTCTTTGATAGATTTCTTTGAAAAACACACGGAAAAGAATATTGTAGTTTTCTTCTATACAACCAGTACTCTAAAATTAAAAACTCCATTATCCTATGTTCTACCAACCTGATGAAATTCTTTTCAGAAGACACAAAAAAGAAGCTCGTTTTTTAGGGACTTGACAGTTTAAAATTACAGTGACAAAGACCTAGTTTTGCATACATTTTTTTATTATTGTACAAGTTTAACTTTGCAGTGATTCTTGCTAATGGATTGATCTACCAACAAAAGAATGATTTATAGATTCATGTTTATATTGTCAAGCTAGACTAAGACTAAGAGTAAGACAATTGCATGAAGGTTAGACATCCAGGTAATAAGATATGCAGAATAGCAATTACTCAAGCAACTGGATATAATTATCTGAAACATCCGACCTCTTACAAAATCATATCCAGTTACTTGAGTAATTGCTATTTGGGGTAAGAGTAAGATGATCTGTTTTAGTTTATTTAGTAGAAGATCTGCATCATCATCTGGATACATATAGGTTATAGAACAAAGGAAAATTAGCTTGTTTTTTTTGTGACTCATAAATATGTGATGTCCTGAAGCCTTCTCCTAAGGTCATGTCAGCTTACGACATCAGTGTGTTTTATTTATTGCTGTTGTGGGCACCTCACTGTAATAAAAGTCATTTGACAGGCAAATTTCATTACTAGTATTGTAATGATATAGAAAGAGAGATCTTAATGTATGCAGAGTTCTCCCCAGAGGATGGAATAAGGGAGGCCCTCCACTATACTCCTAGCCCAGCTCCACTATACTACTATTGAAATTTAGTATGTTTCTTCCCTGTTTCCTTGGTTAGTTTTGCTAGAATTAATGAAAATCCACAGATTTTTGTGCCAAGTGGCATCACTTTTCCAGGCTGCAAAAATTTGTGAATGGGCGATGATCAAAACAATAGTCATTTTCCCACTTCACAACAAAGGAATCACTATAATACATTATACTTGTAGTATTTGACACCCTCTGTCATGCAAAATTTTCATGAAAGTGCAGCGCATTGGTTCAGGTTATTTTTGCCAGCCCCTCCACTATACTAAAAAATTCTGGGGAGAACCCTGGTATGAGATACAGTATTAGCATGAGCTAAAAGTGCATCACTGCCTCTAGAGAGAATGCGATGTCTTTTATATATATATTAGCATTGGGTTGTTTGTTAGCCTGTTTAAATCTCGCTTATAGCAGCCCGCCAAACATCCAGTTACCCTCCGGACAGCAAAGTTTGTGTTGCACTGACTAGTTGTTTGTTTATTATGATAGAAAATCCATGGATAGGTTTCTTTATGTGTTTTGTCATAAGGACGTGATGTGTGAAAAATGTACGGATGTTTGTTGGTTCTCGTATGATTTTGATGTCGTAGAATTTCCTAGCAGGTTGCAACATATCCAACCACTAACAAGAATCTAAGACACACTTTTCGCACATTCCAAGAATGCCCTTAGCTTGCGATGATATAATAATTTTGTGACACATATAAAAAAATCCTTAGCTATATGAAGGCTGTTGGTTAGAAGAGGAATCCTACGTTGCGAAAAAGCCTGGTGCCCTCCCGGTTGCTGTAGCTCAGTATTGGAACAGTTTAGTTGAAACCAGTGGGTCAACATGCTAACTGTTGGTACAGTGTTGTGACATCTGGCGCCCCGCCCCCTCCCATACTGACACATGTCAAACATTCTATCAACTTGGGCCTGTACAAAACTGTTCTTTGTTTTTATCTATTACACTCTTCTGAACTTTTGGTTTTATGATTATATTATTTCCATGGTAATTCACTGTTAGATAGAATTATTGTAGGGTGGAACTCATTTAAGTACAGTAGAGGTTAAACAATGCTTGCACTGTAGCTAGATATGTAAAGGTGGGATGTGACAGGTCGTTTAGTGTAATATAACCAGCTGCTACGCTGTGTTTCTGCAAAGCTTAAGTATTACTAGTGTGCTGAAGGGCGATTTTACAGGCTATATGATCATAATATAGTACACTATCCTCTGTTTCAACATTGGATGTCCTAAAACCTGCTTCTTAAATTTGTAACACAATTACTTATAACATTTATTGTGTATGATATACACATCATACTGTAAAGTGCCTTTACGCCTTAATCCTATGCTACGGCCGCGTGGCGCGTTGGTACACCCGATCCCTCGATCTCGGAAGTTAAGCAACGTGCGGTCCGGATAGTACTTGGATGGGGGACCAACCAAGGACGTCCGGATTGCTGTAGCCTCACGAAGCTTTCCACGAAATCGTCTTCCGGGAGGGACGTAAAACGGGGGTCCCGTGCTCGAGGAGGTGCCTCGACCACGTTAATCAGCCTCATTACTCATACTTTGGGTACCTACTGGCTGGCAAAATACACCTGGTGATTATATATATGTACATTGTCACAGTAGCTACTGAATTAAATTTGGTCCTAAAAAGTGTGTCAGCACCACCAATGAGGTCATCAGGTCACATCAATGAAAATCTCTGTTTTATCTCATATTCCCAGTTGGTCATCTGGTGCTGGGAACTGTTTATAAAATTATGGTCCCCGGGCCAGAATATTAGAATTATGTTTGTACAAAATATTTTGATGTGTTCTTTGTAAAACTAGTAGAGTTACAGGTCAAAATAGGGCATAATAAGGGCATGGTATTAGCAATATGAAAACTCCTAACATTGTTCTTTGAAATATGCATTAAAAAGAACTATACAGACTCTGCTTTACATACATTTACATGCAAATTTAAGTCTGTAAAAAAGTATAAAGGTACAAATGATTTTGATTGTGGTCCATATACAGAACGATGTACCGCACAAAAGAATAGTTTGCATGCTATAATCAATAAGTTCCAATCTACAACAAAGCTTGGTGGATACATGTAACTAGGTATCCCTGGGGATTGTCGGTCTTTTTGACTTGTCATTGTTTTTGGGCCATAAAAATTTGTTTATGAACAAATTGATAAAACCACAATGGTTTTATATGGTTTTCTTGAAGTTCAAGCTGAATTTAGAAATGTCATATCTATTTTATTCACATATAATAAATGAACAAGCACAGTACACACAAAAACCCCTCTCAAAAACAAGTATAGATTACATATAATATTATATTATAAAACAAGAACATTGAATACAAACATACATGCGAATAGAAGATGAATATGGGAAATATAAACACATCAGACACATCATTTATCACAAAATTCTATGATCTGTACAAAAAATAAAAGCGTGAATGATATTGAAAATGTTACAGATTTCGATGTGTAAAATCCTGAAATGTATGAGTTTGAATTCATAATATTGTAGTAAATGTTTAAGTTATGATATTGAGTTAGCCTCTTGAGGTACATGTACCACACATATACATGTGTACACCAAAGTAGTCTAGGTCTGAGGAGCCATAACTACAAGGGTGCTATTATGCTTTGTGTATCATGTGGGTAAAGCCTGTATTTTTTCATACAGCACCTGCCAATTTAAGGTTTGACCATGTAATCATGCCCTAAATGGCCTAAAACTACCTATGATTATATAGTATGAATCATGAATGAAGGGTATATTAATGTATGGAAGGTTTATATCAGATGCCCTGTTACAACAGTATATAGCCATATGGCCAGGGCTATTGAAGACTTAGTGTTATAGTCAGATACATCGATGAAGGTTAGACATCCAGGTAATAAGATATGCCAAAAAGGAGTTACTCAAGCAACTGGATATGATTTTGGAAACGGTCAGACGTTTCAGACAACATCCGTTGTTTTTTTGTCAGTGACACTGATACAAATTCTGTATTTACAATGTACATATATGTTAAAATGACATCTATAATTCTGTAAGAGGCGAAGAAATACATTTGTACAAATATAACGCATGAATGATCGATGAGCCTAAAATATTCAACCTTTAGAAAAGACAATTGGTTGCAATAAGTCCCAGCTCGATAGAACTAGCTTTCAAATTCAAGTTCTTTTTCCCTCCCTTGAATTGTAATACAGTACTTGTACTGTTGTAGGCAATTGTACGAAGCATGGTATGTTTTATTGCATGGAAAGTGCCAGTATATAGGCGAAAAGTATTTCATCCGAATTACAGTACCATAAAATTAGATACAGTCTCATTTGCCATGGTTCATTGTTGATGGCTTATTACGTTACGATTTATTGCACATACGTGTCATATATTGTGTGTATATTATCACTGTATGTAATTCGTAGCAGTTTTCAGTGATATTTTTTAGAATATGTCACAAAGACACTTTCACCCTCACTGAAAGCACAAATTGAAAGACATGTTTACACTTTACAGTTATTAAATTGCACTGAAGGGATATGAGTTATTGTAGAAAGCTAAGAATGTTTCCCTGACAGAAAAATGGATAATTTCATTGATATAAAAAATGCAGGTTTGCAAGGGATACTTTAACAAACTATTAGGTCACACCAATTTTATTTGTTTCTCGGATTTTTTTCAGGAAAAAATTGGGTCGGTCAGTAAAATTTTTTTTCTTTCTTTTAAACTAAGGGAGTGGGAGAGATCGTACAGGAAAACCTAAACTTTCAACATTCAGGGGGTCCCTGGCAGCAAAGTCTAAAGTTTGAAGAAAAATGATAAACGTATTGTCCAGAATAGGCACATACAGCTACTGGAATTAGTTAATTTGAGAAAGGAGAGGCAGTGAAAGTTTGTCAACACGAGGTGTGGCCATCAATTTGAAAAGTTTTTTTTTTTTTTTCAAATTGGAAAAAATATGGTAGGAAAATCTGAGAAACAACAAATAAAATTGGCGTGGCTTTCAAATAACAGTATCATATATCCTTCTGCAAATACACTACAAGTAATTTGTATGCATAGGACTATCTACCATGGCCTGCCTATGATTTGAGGCTTATTGGTAACCTCTTTGGTGTCATATTACAGAAATGTCACAAGTGTTGGGAATAGATAACACCACTGGGAGTTCAGGGGACATGGGAAATATTCCATGCCTAATAATTGATATTTTTGATTAGAAACTTATAGTTATATGCTAGATTATTCACAAACAAATTTCTTACAGCTTAGAGATACTGTTACTTTGTGACATATAAAATTATGTTTGTGTTACAAGTTGTGACAGTTGATATTGGGAACATGCTGTTCTCATTATTTGGTTCAGATGAGAGGTTTCAAGTTATGTACAGTTGGCAGAATATATACTATTCTTGCATGATCTTGATTATCAATTCTGTTGCAAATGTCAAATTTATCAGATGTAAATGCATATCTTTATTTGAATGAGAACAAGTTATGCTTCATTATAAATATCATAAGATAAATGTCAAGCTTGTGCAAAATTTCATTTTTTTTTCCTAATAAAAAGATATACATTTTCTTGTACCTTATAATATATCTGCCATTTCATATTCAGATATTGTAGATCATGAATCAACGGCCAGGTACCATACGTGTATTTCATTTCCTTTATAATAACATAACCTTTAAATATTGCTTCATACACATATAGTTGAATAGGAAGATATGACAAAAACAGAAAGATTAGCCAATGTATGTACTTTATTTTCTACATACTTTGTAGAATTACACGTCATAAGAATATGATATTGTTTGATTATGTGCTATTGATTGCAGCTAGTGAACTCTGATGATATTTATGGATCAACTGATATTACCTAATATACATAATAGCTTTTAGTGGTCCACAGTGGTCACTGATAATGAGATATAGACCATACAAATGCTATTATCTGGTTACTGGACTTATTATTCCTTTACTCTAATTTTTATGCTAGAAGAGCATCAACATAGATATCTAACTTTCATAATCCTTGAATAAATTCATTGACAATGAAAATTTCTTTCAGCCAACTGAATTTTAGATGAAGGTGTTAAAATTTTTTTTGTCTATTTCATTCAAAACATAAGAAAGTTTGTTTTTTGTCTCTGAAATTTGTTGAGAAATCTTTCGAACCCAGCGGTGTCGCAACGGTGCCCCAAGTGCAGTGAGATACCACCTTTGGAGGCAGCCCAGTAGAATTACAACATGTATTCCAGGAAAGGCAGGATAGATGGGTTGTGACTCGGTGGGTTTCATCATGTAAATGTGGGGCCTGAAACCCACCTAGGGACTGAAATCTGATCCACAGATATGAGGTAATGTTATCATCTACAGTAACATGTCAAACCTTTTGTAGCGACCATCATGTCGTAAATCACCCTGACAGCACGTTCTTCAGCCCTTGACACCGCGGAATTGGGTGCAGGGGATTGCTCATAGTTGGTTGTGTTTGGGTGAGAAGTTCACTTACATAGAAATAAACACAAAGTCATCAGTCATAAGAATCTTAATGTTTGCAGCATCTTTCTAATTTGAATATTAGGCCTAGGATTAGCCCAACTATTATGAAAACACAATGCCTTCTATTAGTTCAATTTACAAATAAAAATTCATGAAACACTTTCAGAGTTAATGGCACTTGTAACGTAACCCCGACCACTTCCTAAGTTTTTGTCATCTAGAGTTTGTCTTTGTAGTGAGCTTAGTCAAATATCAAAGATCATTATAATCCATCCAGATGGCCTTAAGATCCAGTACTGTAAATGCAGAAACTTTCATGGTGGATAAATGTTGGCGGTTTTTCGCGTTGGCCGCTTTACCGCGAACTTAAAACCAACATTTTTTCATGGCAGTAAGAGACTACAGTGCATGGTGCTACCGCAAAATTAAAACCACCACGAAAAGTCCTTTTTCCGGCTACCGCAAAATTAAATCCCCGGGAACTTAAATGCATTTACAGTATTCCGGCTTAAAATGCCATAAACAAACACATGCACACACACGTACACATGCAAACAGGCCAACGACTCTTGCTCAATGTTAGTGAGCAAAGGAAATGAATGCTACCTGAAAGTGAAACATCTGACTATTTCCAAAATCATATCCAGTTGGTAGAGTAACTGCTGTTTAGCATATCTCATTACTTAGATCTAGATGTACGTAAACCTCATGTACATGTACATAACAGGTCAAAAACTATACCTCTATCTTAGATACCTCTTTAGGAATATTTTCGTCAAAAAAAGAAGAAGAAGAAACTGTGTTTGCTTCCCTCCCTCACCTCAATCTGTCATACTGATCCTGATTAGAATTTGTTAAAATCCATTAGGGATCAGGAGGGTCACACTGGTGTAGGGTTGATAAGAGCTGATAGACTTCCTGCTGTGTTCACACTGGCAGGGAGAGTACCCACTGTACTGTACTGTACTAGAACCTGTGCAGATTACTGGCTGGGTTTGTAGTGAATGTTTCACACTGGCAGGGAGAGTACCCACTGTACTGTACTGTACTAGAACCTGTACAGATTACTGGCTGGGTTTGTAGTGAATGTTTCACACTGGCAGGGAGAGTACCCACTGTACTGTACTGTACTAGAACCTGTGCAGATTACTGGCTGGGTTTGTAGTGAATGTTTCACACTGGCAGGGAGAGTACCTACTGTACTGTACTAGAACCTGTACAGATTACTGGCTGGGTTTGTTGTGAATGTTTCACACTGGCAGGGAGAGTACCCACTGTACTGTACTAGAACCTGTGCAGATTACTGGCTGGGTTTGTAGTGAATGTTTCACACTGGCAGGGAGAGTACCTACTGTACTGTACTGTACTAGAACCTGTGCAGATTACTGGCTGGGTTTGTAGTGAATGTTTCACACTGGCAGGGAGAGTACCCACTGTACTGTACTGTACTAGAACCTGTGCAGATTACTGGCTGGGTTTGTAGTGAATGTTTCACACTGGCAGGGAGAGTACCTACTGTACTGTACTGTACTAGAACCTGTGCAGATTACTGGCTGGGTTTGTAGTGAATGTTTCACACTGGCAGGGAGAGTACCCACTGTACTGTACTAGAACCTGTGCAGATTACTGGCTGGGTTTGTAGTGAATGTTTCACACTGGCAGGGAGAGTACCCACTGTACTGTACTAGAACCTGTGCAGATTACTGGCTGGGTTTGTAGTGAATGTTTCAGACTGGCAGGGAGAGTACCCACTGTACTGTACTAGAACCTGTACAGATTACTGGCTGGGTTTGTAGTGAATGTTTCACACTGGCAGGGAGAGTACCTACTGTACTGTACTGTACTAGAACCTGTGCAGATTACTGGCTGGGTTTGTAGTGAATGTTTCACACTGGCAGGGAGAGTACCTACTGTACTGTACTAGAACCTGTACAGATTACTGGCTGGGTTTGTAGTGAATGTTTCACACTGGCAGGGAGAGTACCTACTGTACTGTACTAGAACCTGTGCAGATTACTGGCTGGGTTTGTAGTGAATGTTTCACACTGGCAGGGAGAGTACCTACTGTACTGTACTAGAACCTGTACAGATTACTGGCTGGGTTTGTAGTGAATGTTTCACACTGGCAGGGAGAGTACCTACTGTACTGTACTAGAACCTGTGCAGATTACTGGCTGGGTTTGTAGTGAATATTTCACACTGGCAGGGAGAATACCTACTGTACTGTACTAGAACTTGTGCAGATTACTGGCTGGGTTTGTAGTGAATGTGTCACACTGGCAGGGAGAGTACCCACTGTACTGTACTAGAACCTGTGCAGATTACTGGCTGGGTTTGTAGTGAATGTTTCACACTGGCAGGGAGAGTACCTACTGTACTGTACTAGAACCTGTACAGATTACTGGCTGGGTTTGTAGTGAATGTTTCACACTGGCAGGGAGAGTACCCACTGTACTGTACTGTACTAGAACCTGTGCAGATTACTGGCTGGGTTTGTAGTGACCGTTATGGGCTGTCCGCGATGTGCCCTGAGTTATTAATGTGTCTGGGCTGCAGTAACTGAGGCCAGGGTAGGGAGCTGACTCATACTTTATACTGGCGTTTTAGTAACTAAAGGAATCTAACAATTTCAACAATTTTTTACCCAAATCATTTTAGGCTATAATATAATGATATATAGACTGATATCCAAAAAGCAGTTACTCAACAAACTGGATATGATTTTGGAAACGGTCAGACGTTTCAGACAACATCCGTTGTTTTTGACACTGAAGAAATCTTGTTGGAGAGGGTTTTTACAATGTATATCCTAGCCGTAAATTGATATGCAAAAGATATCTAGTGGAAGAACAGGTTTATCATAACTATGAATTGATATGCAAAAACCTGGAATTGTGAAACACGTAGTTGACAGCATACATGTAGCAGAATGCTGCAGATATTGTACACGATAGATATTTACTATATGTACAAGTGATTAGTGTGTATAATAGTGAAGAGCTGTTGGGCCTCTACAGAGTCTAGTCCATTGGAAGATGGTCTTTTACGACTCTTTCTTTTCTCTATGTCTCGCTATTCCGGACCAGATTTGATGGCCCACTCGAGTCATTTCAGACACACGTACGGTATGGCAGAATGCAATCTTCCCTGAAGGACTCATTTATTTTCTTGTTCAAATGTACTGTCTAAGGTTCACAAGTCAGCTTCTTCATTGTGGGAGAATAGACAAGAGTGATCTGTTCTTTATGGGGTGATTCAGATTGTGTGGCACTGTACCATTTCTGTGTAAATGACTAGACTGTGCAATGTCATTTTTAGCTTCTACAGACTGCGTTAGGTCTTAATCTTTTTTAAGATATGATGCATTTAATTTTGCAGTTAGACTTTCAGGACAGATTGCTAAATTAAGGCTATTTGAGAAAAGCAAAAGGAAAATATAGGATGTCAAAAGTCTTAGATAGATGCTAGAAGTATTGTCTTACAATATCAACATGTAAGATTGAATTTTAGCAACCATAATGCCATCAGTTCCTTCCTGTTTTATTTATTAATCTTGTGTGGTTGTCCCTTCAGTTTTTGAGAAACTAATTTCCAATGGAGCCCTCAACTTAACAAAAACGATATGACATCAAATGTAAATAATGGAAGTTCCGAACATAGGAGTAATAACTGTAATCCTAAATATATCTTCTGGAATGAAAAATTGAAACTCCTTGGAGGACACAACATGGCCTGGCTTACTTCCCTACTAATTTGATGAGTCATAGGAGGGGTTTTCATGGCCGCAGGTGCACGTGTAATGATGACATCATTGTTAATGGCTGCGCAAAGCGATGATATCGCCTGCCCTAGGGCTACATAGTTTATCTTGATCTCCAGTCAGCAGCATTTCCAGCATCCCAAATATGGAGTATCAGGACAAGGAAATAAATACTGTAAATTTTCTATCTATTTTCATGGGAAATTGATACTGTTAGTAGATGGAAATTTTTGCCTTTTTTTCAAGGTTTTTGTTGAAATACTTCTGTATAGTACTATTAGTAGTAAATATTAAGACAAAGGTTCTATTGCAAATTCATGCCCATGGGGTTCATTGCAAGTGAACAAAATCAAATGTACGAAGTGATCAATGTGGGCTAATTACAGGTAAATAATCTATATTTTAACATTATAATAAAAGTTTAAGTGATTGAATGTACATACAGTATATAGCATAGGGTTCTAAACCTTCGTTACTATTGCGTGGTTGGACTTCTTCTTTGAAAACATTTGTATATTGAACCTCAGATTTGCTGTTGTTGTTGTGAATTAGCATCGGAAAGGTAACTATGAAAATTATTAAAAGCCACAGAATGTTCAAAGTCAGTGTAAACATGTGAAGATATGCAGTAACACTGGAAACCTTGTGTGCTGAGATGTGGAGCTGCTCTATGTTTTAACGATTGACACAGTTTTTGCTCGAATGATTTTGATTGATTTTTCTAGTCATTCCTAGTACATGTAGGTGTGCATGCTAGGCAATGTTTGTCTTGGGCATAATACAGTAATATGTATTTTACAAATAAACATGAAAAAATATATTTATTTCCTTTTTCATCTTAAGGGAAATTGTAATGTTGCACAGTCATTGAATGGAAGGATTTTCTTAAAAAGCATTTTGGTGTCACTGCTTAGCGATAGTAGATTTTTGCATAATTGAGTATGTTTTAATTCTATTAGAATAAAGTACATTTCAATGAAGATTGAAGACATATTCGTGTAGTACGTTTCTTTCAATTTTGTATTCCTTGCATACACAAATATATCAGGTAAAGGTCATATCAAATGTATTTACGTTTGAAAGCCAGGTTCATGTTCATTCTGCTAGCCAACCTTATCTGTAATTCTGCTGTAGATGAACTGTCAGTGAAACATGACCCTAGGTCAGGGGTCACTAGAGATTGATTACCACTGCCTTTGACCTGTCAATATCTGGGTCAAAAGTCATTAGGAGGGTTATCACTTCATCTGGGCCATTGATGGAAATTACTGTATCTGATTTTAAAAAGGAATGGAGATACTGGTCGGTCAGGGCAAGTACACTTTACTCTTAGGGGGACCTGAAAGGGAATGAAGATACAAGTCGGGGCTAGTACACTTTACTCTTAGGGGGGGCTGAAAGGGAATGGAGATATTGGTGAGGGTTAGCACACTTTACTTTTAGGGGGAACTCAGAAAGGGAATGAAGATAATTGTCAGGGCTAGTACATTTTGCTCTTAGGGGGGGCTGCAATGGATTATATTTGGGATGAAAAGAAAAATGTTACAGCACAGTATTTTTTAAGGGATATAGCAATAGACAATAGACTTTACCCCCTTATCGTTACGGCTTACATGTGTACTGCCTATCCAGTCTTGGTGATTTTAATGTTATTTTTTGGTGATCTCGCAAAGAATCCTGATAAATATCATTAGGTGAATTATTAAACATCAATATTTACTCTATGTCTGAATATTAATACAGTTAGAATAAGTATTAGGTACATGTTGGTTGACCAGTTTTCAAGCATACATGTACTGTACCATTAGAGGAATTCTTTTGCAGAGTGTCTTGTAGTTGTGAAGGCTATAGTGTTGTATTAGAAAGTATGATATAAATTTCAATGCTAGAAACAGCAAAAGTGTACCTTACCTTGACCTTGAAAAACCTAGACTCTTCTATTCAGTTTTTAGTGGAACAGTATACTGTAAATGTTGAAATTTTCACAGCAGTTTGATGTTTGCGGTGACCTCTTTACCGAGAACTTGAAACCACTGCAAAAACGATAGTTCTGTCCTGTCTGCCTACCCCATTTTGTAAACCACAAACTTTAAATCATCAGGAACACTTAATTTTAACCCGAAATTAAATCCTGCAAACGTAAAGTCATTTACAGTACAGGTAGTTTCAATAACTAAATATTTTAATTGCGAATGTTACCCATTGATAGGAATTCAATATGTAATCATGCATTATTTTGTTGTTCTATTTTTGTAATTATGCTGTTTGTTGGATTGTATGTTTGTAAAGTTTTGGTGTACCCAGGGTTTCCTGAAAAGCAGGGAATTAGCCCTGAGTGTAATGCCTGGTTAAATAAATAAATGAAATGAAATAACCTGTTTAATGTGCTATATCCAAGTACACACCTTCATTATGTATTCCCCCCATATCCCATCCCAGTAGAACTGTACCAAACTAATCCACTGGTGGGTACTAGTAGGGAACCCAAGATGAACCTACATGTAATCAATACGGATCGATAAAGGCCAAGGGTTTGGCTTTGTCTCTATGGCTTTTGCTGTATGAGCCTCTAACCACTAGCAGATATATACATAAGGCCTAGGGGAAAACTGTTGTGTTTCCTGTTTCCCTACCCTAGAAAAACCTGCTGACCCTAGTCTATTTTGGGTGGGTAGTGGGGCTGCATGGCTTCCAGTTAGAATTTTTATTCAGCCTGCTTCGTATTGATGTAATAACACTGCTTGTCCTATCTAATGAAGGATACTAGTAGATGTATCTATTATGCACAAAATTAAAGTTTGACAGTGGAAAGACAATTAGTGTCCTCATGCATTTCAGTTTATGTTGTTCAACTGTATTGTAATATGTCCCACTAGAGTTTGGGCCATCCGTAAAAAATTATGAGAAAAAAAGGATAATCTCTACCTACCGACCCTAATTTTTTCAGGACTGAAACAGGAAACACAACATTTTTTCCTAGGCCTAACCACCAGCATATATATATATATATAGCCAAAAGATGCAATTGTCTCAAACTAACACACATATTTCACCGTTAGAGTTGCACCGTTAGGAAATCAGGAAGAATAAAGACAAATCGCAGAGCTGTATAATATATGTTCGTACATACAGTTACAAATTGCTACATATTGTCAAAGTCAGATAGAAGTATCGGTGCACACGTACAATAAAAAAGAAATATATTGCATGCGGCTTCAAACATTGTTTAGTAGATTGTGAATCATCTAAATCATCTACATAATTGTTTGTCAACTCTTTTAGAAATGAGTATTTACTGCATTTTGAAAGGCGAGTGAAATCTGAGTGCTTACACAAGTTAGAGGTAGATTGCAATGTCTCTAAATCAAAACCAATTTTATGGTGTCTCCATAGCCAGGAGTAATTTATCTAGACATAGGAAGTGTCACGACTAACCCTTTGACAATGACTGGGGCCCCGGGGTTACTAGTAAGCATCCCATTTGTCATATAAAGCTTACAAGAAGTGAAGGTATTTTGCCATATTAATTTTATTATATGGATGTCATCTGTGTGCGCGTGAATTTTCGGCAGTTTCAAAAAATAAAAATAAAGTTTTCACAGTTACGATACTCTAAATCATACAAAGCAGCTTCAAAATAAGCAATGCCATGGATTGCAAAAATGAATATTGGAGAACGAATACTGATACCATAGAACAATCCAAGGACGAAGAAGGTATGGAAGAACAAAAATGAAGAAACTATTGTTCGGTATTCTAGACATTCTTTGTGTTCAGTCATTTGTTCAATCTTCCTGACCACTTATTTATTGTCAATGCAGAAACTTTTGCGGTGGTTAAATGTTCACGGTTTTCGCGGCTGCTTCACTGCGAATTTAAAGCCACTGCGAACATTTTTCCATGGCAGTAAGGCACTACAGTGCATGGTGCTACCGTGAACTTAAAACCATCGCGAAAAGTCCTTTAATTTCCCCCTAACGCGAAATTAAATCTCCACCAACCTAAATGCATTTAAAGTAGTTAGATTTCATAATGGAGGCAAGGCAATTTTTGGGGGGGGGTCAAATTTTTTTATTCACACGCTCACATCAGTTTTTGGATTCCCAGAGGATGTCATCCATATAATCAAATTAACATAACCTTATGTCGAGTAGGAAGAAATTACTGCCATAATCTTGTTGTGAAGTGCTCTCAACCGTGAATCATTGAGCCCCACACCAACCTGTTCTAATTAGGTAATGAGCTTGTCAATTATGCATAACAGATGCACTCAGCACATGAAATAAAGTGGGTGAGTAACTCAGTAAGTGACCGCTACTGGTATAATTGGGAATCCATTAGAGGGGCGAGTAGTTATGGGAGTCCAGAACATCACATGTCTATCAGGAGGTCTGATAAAGCAGTTATCCAGTCATCAATCAGATCCGAAACTTTTTGTCAGGTTTTATGTTAGTCGTTTGTCTTACTATTTCGTGAAAGCAGTATTGGGGTATCGAACAGAGAATTGTTTTTGCCTTTGTCTTTGTGTGTTCACAAGATCCTTTGGATGCATTTGTTTGAATTTTGGCTTGTAACTTAGTTGTTGAGGTTCTTATGATGCATGACAATTTTGAGGAACTGTAGCAGTATTTTCAGGTTTAGGAGAATTATAGATGGACACCCCTATCTTGAAGGAGATGTGGTACAGTCTATGGTTCTTGTTTGCCTAGTGTTTGCTTGTGTTATATGAAGCGCTCCAAGCAGAGGTTAGGCTCTAGGTTGTTATACATCAGCTACCTATCACTTATTATAGGTTTCCAGAAAACTGAAAAGGCTGGGCGGTACACCAGGCCTAGCCACCTGGCTTCTTCCTTCGTCAGCCAATCAGAAAAAAGATTAGCAGTGACATAATCAAAAACCAAGTAGATGTAGGGTGATAGGACTATTAATGCAGAAAGTTGTCTATGTTTGAATGTGGTTCAAGTTGTCCTTAAAAATGGCCCTATCTTTTTCACAATGATACACAAAAAGAAGCATGTCTGATTTGATTTCCATGTTGTTTCTGTTGTACAGAGCCAGGACAAGAGAACGGCACTGGAAGAGAACGAAGAGCTACACCACACAGTCGTTAGCCAGCGTGGCATACCAGATCAACTCCCTAGCAACCAACATGCTCCAGATGATGGACATCCAGGCCAACCAGCTACAGAAGATGGAGTCAGGCATCAACCACATCTCTATGGTAACCAAACTTTCTACCTTCTATCAATTATTATAGAACAGTTGATACGTAATATCAGTGTCAGATTGTAGTATGGGTAAGGCCTAGAAAAACTGTTGTGTTTCCTGTTTCCCTACCTACCCTAGAAAAACCTGCTTACCCTACACTTTTTTTGGTGGACAGGGGAGTCCCATAGTTTCCAGTTAGAATTTTTATTCAGCCTGCTTCCTATTGAAGTAAAGACTGCTCATCCTATTTAATGAAAGATAAATGTATCCACAGATTTGTAACCAGAATGCACAAAATTGAAGTTTGACATTAAAGATATAAGTGTTCTCGTGTTTTTACATTGTATTGTATCACTAGAGTTTTAGCCTAAGTTTTTTTTAAAAAGAAGATAATCCCTACCTACCGACCCTTATTATTTCAGGACTGAAATAGGAAACACAACATTTTTTTCCTAGGCCAACTTTTTCCATGCCAAGAGCCATATTCATAACCATATTTCAAGTGCAGTATATTCTATAATCAAACCCACCCAAGAAGACTACTCATGAGACCAAGAAAGTTGTGTCTATGTGGACAGGTGGTTACTGTAGAAGGATTGTGTTAATGTGAAAATTATGTAAGGGGCCACCAATAAGTGGTCACCGTGGCCAGGTGGTCCTTATGTAGAGGTGGTGACTTGTACATGTTTGACGGTATACAACATTTACATACTAACAGTGATTGTGATTATTCTATTTTCCCAGACTGTAGACATTCACAAAGAAAAGGTGGCGAGGAGAGAAATCGGCGTGCTGACGACCAACAAAACAGCGACAAGAACACACAAGATCATGGCGCCGGCGCGGCTCGACCGGCCCGTCAAATACGAGAGAAAACTGATTGACTATTCCCTTCTGGACGATGTCGGACACGGCGTGAAAATCACTCAGTCCAAGACGCCACACAGAGCCTCTCTTAGAGTAGCCACCCCCACCACCCCTCCCGCAATGCAACCCACCAACAAGTCGTCCGACTACAGAACGCCCCAGGTAGTTAGAACCCCGATAGTTCCCAACGAGTACACGCCGTCGCCCGTAAACAACCGGCCAGGGTCGGTCTCGTCGCAGTACCAGAGATCGTCACACGCGAGGTCGATTAGCGCCCCTCCGCCAGTGGCCCCTCCACCCCCGCCAGGGTCTCAGCAGGGAATGGTACAGTCCATGGGTCAGCAGGGGGACATGGCAGCTGTCAATCATGGAGGTGGAGCCCCGCCCCCTCCCCCAGCGCCGCCCCCTATGGTTGGTGCTGGGCAACAGCAGATGAACTACGCCACAGTGCACAGGTGAGTGTAATACCATTAGTCACATCAAGTATGGTAAATCATATCAACACTTAAGTATTTCCATAGATATAAAGATATCATATGCTATATCCACACACAATTAGTAAAGCATTTAACAGTCACATTTCGATCAGTCCTTTGTAAAAAGTATTATTAGTTATAAAGTTGAAATAACCAGAAGCCTACATATGTCACGTGTGATTGAAAGCTTGATGTTAAATGCTTAACTCAATGTGCATGTGTTAAAAAAGTAGCCTGTAAAGTCTAAGTTTATCATGTCAATTATCATCACAGACGAACTTTAATTCCAACATCTAAATATGAAGGACAGAAGATAAATGTAAAAGTTTTTGCAGGGCAACAAAGAAAGAATTGGTAGCATACATTGCAAGTTGATACAGGTTCAACACATTAAGAAATGGGACCTAACAAATTGTGTTTTAAAAGGATTCACCCCTGTATTAAACTTATAACCTTACACTAGTTACAGACACGAGACTCTAGCAATGGGTCAAAAACCCTGCACCATTTTGTCTCAAGGGTAGACCTTTAGAAAAGTAATATTTCTATAATCATTTCAATGAAATGTCTTACAACCTTTCCTATTGGACATCTGAAATTGTCTTCATTCATAGTTAGAGTATAAAAGACCTGTTTCTTCCAGATCTCTTCAGTGTCACTGACGAAGGATAGTGGATTCTATCCGAAACGTCTGACCGTTTCAAAACCATATCCAGTTGCTTGAGTAACTATTTTTGGCGCATTTCAATGAAGTTGATAGTTTTGTACTTGACTGTGTCTCCACAGATCCAGTGGTCGGCGAGGCCAGGTTGACCACAGACCACCTGAGATGACCGCTCCAGGTTACCGGACACTCCCCAACATGCGCCGGTCGAACGTCCCAGCAGAGGATCCAGGTTACAGGTCAGATTTGACTTATACTATCAGCTAGATTTGTTTACTGAAAAGCTACTGTAAATGCAAAAATGTTCATGGTTTTTGCGGTGGCCGCTTCACTGCAAACTCAAAACCACCGCAAATGTTTTTCCATTATCGTTTTTGACTACAGTCTATGGTGCTACAGCGAACTTAAAAACCACTGCGAACCCGCTACTGCGACAGTAAATTTCCGCAAACTTAAATGCATTTACAGTAACCTTCCACTCCTCATGATAAGAATTACAAATACTGGTATAGTTTAAACAAGTGCAGTATAGGCTGCTGTACTTCCGAAAATAGTTTCATCAGGTTGGTAGAATATAGGATAAGGGAGAAATTCTTTGTACACAACCAGTGGGTACTTACATAGCTTACGTTTCGATGTCTCCCAGACACCTTCGTCAGAGCTTCTAACTGGAGTTCTGCTTCTCACCGCTATATGTAGCCGATGTAGGTGGCGCTTTTGCGGTGAGAAAACAATCCCAAACTGCTGTATATGTCTCAATTTTAAGAAAAATCAAAAAGTTCAAAAGTAGCCTGTATATTACTAGTATCTGATGATATTTGGCGCATACAATTAGAAATAATACCAATCATACTAAAACTGCAACGTAAAGAAGAAAAAGAAAGAAAAAGGGTATTTCACATCACAGTCAAAGCCTCAAAAGTTTCACACATTATCAACTTCTGATTATAACAAAATAGATATCTTAGGTCACTTCTAAAAAAGTGATGTTTCTCAGACAAGTGAAAAAAAAGGTATTTAATTTACATTGTATCAACATTGGTAATTCACGAATTGATAATGACTTGTTTATTTTGTTGTTTACAGAATGAATGCAGGGTCACAGGAAGACTCTGGGTATAGGTACGGCTATCGGTAGGTTCCACCAGGGAGGGGCCAGGGGACCTACAACTCCTCTACCCCCCATTCCAGAATGGTTCATTCCAAAATGTCATAGAAATACATCAGTAGTGGAATAGTCCATGTTCAATTAAGGTTGTTTTATGTGGTGATGGTTACCATTTGGTTTGTGTCTTGCCAAAGGAGTTGTGGAGCTCCCCGGTCTCTCCTTGGTTATTTTTGCATGCTTGCCTCTCTAAGGTAGCAGCAATTGTCTTGTAATACCTTTTTAAACTATTACCTTCAAAATGTTTTTATCATTCAAACATCTGCTTGTCTTCTTTGTCCTGCATGTAGATCTGTGTAGCTTTATTACAAAACAACACAAAACGGTAAAAACAAACAAATGCAACAGTTTAACAATTCTTGTGGTTGCATGTTTTCTTTCCATTCTTTATACTGTCTAACTTGGGATTTACTAACTCTTTCTTTGCTCTGGAAGCAAGAATAGGCAGATTATTTACACATCCAAGCAAAAAATGAATACCGGTAATGCTATCTTTGCACTCTATACTTCTAGTATTCTGTGGACTATCAACACTTGCTATCTCTTTTACCTTTTGTACTTTTCTGAGAAATGTCTTGTTGTCATGCCAACAGGACCAGCCAAGGCCCTGGTGGGGAGGAGCCTGGCTATAGGTGAGGGTTTTCCTTCAATTTCACATCAATTCCATTCTTTTGAATTTTCCTACTAGCAAGGTGTCAATCTCTATGGAAGCACTCTTTTTCACTACTGAAACATCAATATTGGAATAGTGCATTTTCGTATACACTGTAAGTTACATCTGAAAAGTGCATCATTGAGTTGAAAAACATGAAGAGCAACTATGTAGTACTGTAAATTCACTTACTTTTGCAGCATTCAGAGGAGGGTTTCACAGTGTTTAAAGTTCACAGTTGAAATGTTTTTGTGATACAGTAGTCATACAAAGGGTACATATTCACTGTGTCATGCATTCATAGTAAATACTGTAAATGTTCACTGTGGTTTTATGTTCTCAGTTTTTGTGTTGCCAATTCACCGCGAACTCAAAACCACCATGAATATTTTTCTATGACAGTAGATGGCGCTACCCCAAACTCAAAACCACCACGAACACCCCACTTTCCCCCCTACCGCAAAAATTAATTCCCTGCACACTTGAATGCATTTACAGTATGTCAAGGCTAAAGTAAAACAATTGCAAATATTTCAGGATGTACAGTTTTGGACAATAGAAAATAAAGCATCATACTTGAGCTCAATAGAGGATGACTTCTTTACCTCCCATTTTGTTCCTACAGAAGGATAAACGCCACCTCTCAGCTCCCCATGGCTAACGGTGGTGTCGGCATGAGGCCTCCTCACATGCAACAAGTCTCACAAGCTTCAAGTAAGTCTGGGGAGAATCGGCAGGTCTTAGTACCATTTCTGTTGGTATTAGTTACCATAGATTGCAATGATCAAGGTATTCATAAGGACTAGTTGTAATAAAATGTGCTTTCTTTTATATTAATAATAGTTTTTTGTTATCTGTGATATTGAAGATTGGGTACTGTAAAAAGGGTCTTTAATTTCTTGTGTCTACAGTGTCTCTCGTATATGATGTACATGTAACGTACCATGAATAGTAGTTTATACCTGATCTTCAATAGTTTGCTTTACAAGTGTATATGTACATGAACTGCCTATGTCATATATATTGGACTATTTCTTCATACATATACAATATTTGAGTAATGAGGACTTGGTTCCATGGGTTAAAGGTCGGAGGTTAAAGTTGCACATTCTCACCTGAGTTGTATGATTTGATTACTGTTGTCACCATGTTTTTGTTTTGCACTTATTTCCACATCTGTCATCTCTCTTCCCCCCACAGCATCAGCCCCTCCACCCCCCTCCCCCACCCCAGGGGGCATGGCACCACCACCCCCTCCCCCTCCACCACCCCCACCTCCTTCAAACATTCCTGCACCCCCTCCCCCACCAACTTCTGCACCCAACCCCCCTCCCCCTCCCCCTGCTCCGTCTTCAAATGCCCCACCCCCTCCTCCTCCTCCTCCACCACCCTCCTCAAACATCCCCCCTCCCCCACCACCCCCTCCACCTGTATCATCATCCATTCCAAACCCCCCACCCCCTCCAACATCAGCCCCTCCCTCCTCCATGTCAGCCCCTCTCCCCCCACCCCCTCCCAGCGCCGCCCCCAACATCCCCCTCACGGGATTCGCCGCACAGAGAGCCAGCCGGTCGGATGGTGAGAGGGCTTGTTCTTTCTTTTCTTTTCACTCCCATGTTTTCTTTGCCTTGATTTTTGGTGTTGTTGATTAATAATTATCAGCTAATCTGCACTTTGTATTTTGTCCAGATGTTTCTCTGTGTTTTTTTTTTCATTTCAAGGTGCACAAAGTATTTAATGTCTGATTTCAATCTAAAACATATTCTAAAGGTTTATTGTCTAGCACACAACCAGAAAAGAAAAGGCTATTGTATGTCTTTGAAAGCTCAATACAAGATCTAAGATTGAAATAGCCTGTCATATTTTCGTTCAAAGCTTAAACATTAAGAGTTTGGAGGAACAAGTCTTCAGTCGTTTACACTTAAGTATGATATTTTGTGCCCTTGACATGGCTTATTTGCATGGGTTGCCGTTTTTTGATTTGATGTTTTTGTTGTTGTTAAAAGGTTTATTTTCTAGTCCAACTCCTCCATGTGCCATCCTTGTTTCCCCGTTATGCCCTAGGTTCTGCCCCCCTTGCAGCACGGATTTCTTGGTTGCAAAAACAGCCCCTTTTTTCTGCCCCTCGCACCCCTCCACACAACGTAGAACGTTCCAGCTACAATCATGATGCACAGCCTGAAGGTGGTGGTTACCTCATGGCTTACTTCCTATTGGTGGTCTTGTTTCTGAACTAACCAATCAGCACATTTTATTCTTTATTGGCTGTTCTTGTTCAGACTAACCAATCAGCACTTTTTCACATAGTTGGCTTGTGTTTAAACCAGCCAATTAGCACCTGTTGCTTGCATCACAGCTCACCTGATTGGTGGATACTTGTTTACATACTTACGTGCCTGTGAATTTGTCTCGCTACTATTGATGTACTTGGTAACAAAGCTAACCATTGAGGACCTGCCCCTAATGTCTGGATGTGGCATGACTACTATTTATCCGAGACCCTTCATCTACACTGAAGTTTTCTTTAACTGTTTGCATGGTTTTAACCAAAAATGACCAGTTGTCTATAAACTAAAATCTGTTGTCTGTGTTTGGAATCAACCAATCTTGTTGATCTTTTGTCATCTCTGGTACATCTGCTTGTACTTTTACAAACTTGCTACTATGCCAAGTACTGGTATAACTTTTGTTTCTGATATACATGTACATGCAGGGTTGGACAAATTTTCTAAAATTCACTTGTCCTATCGGGCAAGTACAAAAAATGACTTGCCGGAACCAACTTTTCTAAACGAATCCAAATGACGTTTTCTATTTATTTTTTTTCCAGCAAGGGAATTCTTTTATTATTGGCTTTATCTTTCTGTGTTGACCAATGCTTGATACCTTGATTGTGAAAAGTGACCAGTAACAAAATCTCGCTCATGGAAAAGTCCATACGGGCAAGTAAGTTAGGACATACGCTTGCCCGATCGGAACTTTCAATTGCCTTGGACAATCGGGCTAATGGACTTGTCCAACCGTGACATGTATATCTTAAAAAGTGAATAACACTTGTCTTTTGACACTTGCTATAAACAGCTACAAGTATATTATCACTATTCTAGTTCTCTGCTAAAGCAGAAATCTAACCACACCCTTTGCACCTACATTTAATGTAGCAATTTTCAAGCCTTGTTCCACACTGTTATACTATGTTCTGCTGTATCATAATTCATATTGACATAAGAAATGTCAGTAGTTGTATGACATAAACTTTTCTACTAACTCGACTTTTCTCACTTTTAACATAGTTGTATGTCCGAGGAAGTTGACAACCACCCTTTCAAAACCCTGCCTAGCACACTAGACTAACTGTTCTCTTCTGAAATTTTTATACCATACATCTCTCTTGTACAAATTAACAAATGTAGCCAAAAGCTGCTCACAAAATGTTCAGAACAGTTCTGTTTGCTGATTGGTCAGCCATCTTGATTACATCATTGCCAGAGGTCACATGATCAGGATAACTCAGTTTCACTGTTTGGCAATTTATTAAAATCACATTTTGAGAACTCGTTTAATATCAAGATGGCAGATCAAAAGTGGTTGTGTGTGTTATGGATGGAAATATATTAATCCATCTCTTTCTATACATAATGTTGAGTCAAGATATATTGATCTCTGGACATAGTTGTGCATGTGTGCCCTCTAGTGCATGCAGCATGAACTGCATGTATTGACTATTGCCTTAGTAACAGTTATTTGTCTGCAGCATATCCTTTTACACAGCAGTCTTTTGATCTTTAGTCGATAAACTTTGTCAAATCCTTGGCTGTAGGGATATGTAGATATTATGCAAAGCAGAATTGAAAATCTTTGTATTATCAACGAAAAAAATTGACATTTTTAGATATGCTTGTATTTTAAGGCAGAAGATAATTTTCTTTGCTTGTCTGCTTTCAGTTTGCTTTTTTGGTATTTGGAGTTCAGCTATTTACATAGAAACGTTTGCATTAACCGTTTCCACTTGTGTCGGACAGTTTCCCCCACCCCTCCTCCACCGCCACCACCCGACATGGAGAACGACATGTTTGATTACGGACACTCCCACACGCCGCCCCCGCCCCCTCCGCTAGGACGCGATAACGACGACAACTGGATGCCTGCACAGTTCTTAGAGAAAGGTCAGTACATCCAAATCTAAGAAACATAGCTAATTACCTTATTTGCCAGCATGCTGTGGCTAAAATAAAATTCATTAGCCCCCTTTGCTTTCCATGTACAGTTAAACCTGTATTAGCAGCCACCTTTGCATAGCAACCACCTGGCCATTGCCTGGCACTATTTGTTGGTCCCTTGGATTTTTCCGATTGATCTAAGCATTTAAGAAATAGTCTATAATGGCCATCTGTCCAATCTGACCACAGCCACACAAGTACTGGTCTCGTAGATACAGAAACACTACCTATTGTGACAATACAGCGGCCATGTGTCACCTTGTGCCGGGTTCGAAGTCATGGTTTTAGAGGATATCGAGTTTCTGACAGGGTCATTTTGGTGGTAGGGGAAGGTACGCTTGCCTTGAACGTTAGAGCGCAAGTTCTTGTGGGCGAATTTACCAACATGACGCACAGAAATATCAGTCATTTTCCGAATCAGTAGATTTGACTTTGTCAGGGTCAGCTGAATTTTGAGACAATCAAGGCAATGTTACTTGGCGAGAAATATCCGTGGGTACTGAAATCATGTGTAACTTTTGCTCGTAGTTAATTGATTTTCTCTATAGTGGCCACCTGTATATATTGGCCGCATTTCTCCAGTCCCTTGAGTGGCTGCTATAGACAGGTTTGACTGTACTGCTTTATGTTTATGTTAAGGTTCGCTTCTATCAGATCCTGTTTTGTTTGAGCATTTTCCCTTGTAACTCTTTATATTTGATTTGGTATTTCTTATAGATTTCAGTCTGGGGAAAAATTGAACGGAAATGTATGGTATATGTATGGAGGGGTACGTGTATGAAGTTGTGCTGTTGTATTCTGTAGAACATGCATCGGTGGTGGTTGCGTTATAGCTGTTAATTGCCTGTTTCCAACATTGTTGCAGTACTTTTTAGGGTGTTCTATACAAGTCTGTTTTCCAGACATTTTAGGATATAGGAGTTTTCTTTTTCACACAGTTAATCTCACCTTAGCTGATGTTTCGATGTCTGTCAGACATCTTCTTCAGAGCTTCAGAGTTCTGCTTCTCGCCACTATATGTAGCCGATGTAGGTGGCGCTTTTGTGGCGAGACCACAATCTCAAACGTGACTGAGTAGCAAACATTTTAGGCTTGCATGTTATTGGCTGCCGTAAGACCTTATTATACACAAAGATATTCCGCACTATAAATAAATTGTGAAAACTCATGTACTGTTCTCACTGTTTATCATTTTTCCCCGCAGTGGTTGCGGTGTACGATTACGAAAGGGAACGAGAGGACGAGCTGTCGTTCAACGAAGGCCAGATCATCTACGTGATCAAGAAGAACGAGGACGGCTGGTACGAGGGCGTCATGAACGGCGCCCACGGACTCTTCCCAGGAAACTACGTGGAACCTTTAGGAACGTAAAGCGTTCGCTAGACCTTCTAGAACAAGTGGGCAGAATTCCCGCGGACAGAATGAGAAGTCTAATCTTTGAGGAATATTGTGGAAAAATGTCCATGGAATGATAAGTGAACAGATTCTCAGGAATTCCCAAGGTTTTCTGCCTGCTTTCGTAGAGATATTTACAGATCAATTATGTTTAACTTAATTAAGAGGATGTGCATATTATGTGAGGAGTGAATTTGAGAAAGTCCATTGACTTGTACAGATTATTGATTCGGCCAGAATTTCATCTTGTTTGTAATCAAACAAATAAAGATAAAGTGTTATTAAGCCCTGTCAGCAGACATCAAATATATGAGTAGTTATATGATACATTCATATTTTCCATGCCAAAAGATTCATTCTTGCAACAGAGAAACAAAGTATTGCTTTTTGTGTTGTAAGATACACAAACTATTTTGGAACTTCAAAGAACATGTTTTCTTAGTTCAATAGATTTTTTTAGAAGTTTGTGGACATTTCTAAGGAATTTCTTCCTCCAAAATGCACTGAGCAAAATAAGTGATTGTTGATGTGGACAGATATTGTATATATATATGACATTGTATATCTATACTGCCATAGCTATTGATATGTCATGGTGCATACGGTGACACTAGTGTCAACTTCTCCTGCTTTGGAGTCATTGTGACGATGATGTCAAATTCGGACACTTTTTGTGCGTGCTTGTGTCTCTTTCCACGTGCTATGGAATTTCTCGGAATTCTGAAAGAAAAGCACCTCTTCCAGCTCTTTTCTACTGAAAAGCAGTCATAGGTCCTAGTCTAGCTTCAGCTGAAAATTTGTGAAGTGGCCCTCAACACTTCTGTGCTAATACCCCCCTCACATGTAGCAAAAATCCATCGAAGGACGAGTCTGCGAGCTCTAAATTACGAAGAGGCATGACCCTGCTGTCGACGAAGAAATGGCAGAGTTCCCCCCTTCCCATCAGGGTCATGCCTCTTCGTAATTTAGAGCTCGCAGACCCGTCGTCCGATCGATTTTCGCTACATGTGACGGGGGTATAAGAAAACTGTATTTGTACATAAAGCACAGTCTTAACAATGACTGAAAGTTGGCATATTCTTAATAAAGAAGAACCCTGACAAGTCTTGTCATTAGTGTGACAATTTTATTGGACAGAAGGCAAAACAACCAACTAAAAGCAATTATATAGACAATAGAAAATTGATTTTAAAACCTTCAAATGGAGGATGTTTTTTAAAATCATTTTCTTTAGTTGTAAGTATATAATGCAAGGCCATGCAGCATAATTGTTCATTACGAATGTATACAGAAATTTGAGAGATAGCAGTCATAATGGTAGAAGAAAATGCCATCTTTCCATTTGTATTTGGGAAATTGAACTGAGACCCAGACCAGGCATATTCTCTATAGGTAGTATACACTAGATACTTGTGTGTATAGATAGGTATATCTACAAGTGTTTATGTCTCTGTATATGTGTAATCCCACCTCTGACACCATGTTATGATTCCAACTTACACATTTGGGCCACTTTGTTCTCAGACTCTTAGATCTGTCAACATACAAGCCATTAATGATAGAAAAAATTGTTGTAAGAGATTTCAAAACTTGAACTGATAGTTGTGTAAAAGTCCCAGTGAAATGAAACACTTCACATGCAGGTAAAACTTTACATTGGAGCTGAAATCTGCTTCCCTAAAGGAAAACTTAACCCCTCAAATCCTGTAACCCATTTGGCACCATATTTGTACTGGTTATGGGGTAAGGTAGTAGGGGGAGGGTTAACTGGTACTGTTTTAAAAGTGCTTTGAAAAGTGTACTGGTCAGTTTTAATGCCAATTTTACACCTGGAGTGTGAACTAAAACCTATCCTTACTGTTACATCTTTTGATATGTTAAAAATTGATACAATCTATCATGGTAAGCTGTGTAACTAAGATACTAGTAATGCAAGCATCATATTATTGCCTAGAAAAATATCTGAAATTGTTTTTGTCATTGTTTTAATGGAATGACGGATGGAATCACATACTGCTACGTTGTTTGATAATTTGTCATTGGCTGGAAATCGTTACATTTGACTTAAAGAGAATCTCTGTGGTAAAATTGATCGAACAGTCCTTTGCCCTTGTCCAAGTTTGTCTGACGATAAGACAATTATCAGAAAGTTTTGTATTAACCATTTCACAAATATGAAATACCGTATAAGGAAATGTTTTGAAGCAGAGGTTACAAGAGTAAGACAAGAAGGGACACTTGAGAAAATATGTTGAACTGATATATGGTAGACAAAGGTAAAATTTGTTTGATTTTTTAAGAAACTATTCTGAAAGTTTGTTAAAAATCTTACCAGGTCCATGGTGTAGTAACTATTTGCAACAATTAACTGGTATATAAAGGTTTAAGGAGATGACTTTTGTAAACAAAAGTGTTATACTATAGAGCTGGCTGTAATATCTTTTTACTTTGTACAAGCACAAAGCTTCCAATGGTTTGGTTCATACTGTCTAATTTCTTTGAAAGTTGTGTTGACTATGGTTTACAGTTGTACATATACATTGTACCTTTGTGTAAGGCTGGTGAGAGAGAGGGGTTATTGTATGAGGTGTAAATCAACTATTATGAGTAATGGTATATCGGTTATGCAGTAGGCCTGGAGAAGAGTACATGTTAGTTTATGTTCTCTGAATATGTGTAATCCCACCTCTTGACACCATGTTATTACTGTACAGAATTGGTGTATTTCCTCTCAATGTGTGCAACGCTGACAGGCTCTGCATAGATGGTTAGTCTTTACAAAAACGACTTTTCTCAGTAGATTTCTACAGAGAGGTTGGCGAAATTGCCATTTTCTACCAATAGCGGTGCTTAGAATCTTTACAAATGAGGAGAGAAGATTTAATACTAAAATAATAGCAATGTTGCATTCTGAAGAATGGGAACTTACACTTATTCTGTGAACAGTGTGCACTCAGAGAAGGATACTACATGTATGTTCTTACCTGGGCCTACGTATGTGACCATTTTAACATGGTATTACCCAATTTATGTTAGGTACGCTCATTGTATGTTTGGAGGTTGGATCATGGCACTTTGTAAACATGCAAGTATGGATAAAGATATGAATTTGCAGACTGTTCTTGTAGTGTTTTTGTATGTCAATATCAGTGTAAGAAATAGCATGCAGTGAAGGTTTTTCACACTTTCTGGAAAGTGTAACTCATGTTACTATTGTCGTACAATCGCAGATTGGGTGCATTTGGGGTAAGTTGTGCATTTTTCGCACAAAATTCAGCAGTATTGTTACCGAAAAGTCTGACTTAGATTTTTTTGGTAGATCGTTCTGTCACAGCCGGCTTGAAAAGTCCATGATAACAAAATCCCATAGCGAAAGTTCCTGCACCGTACGGAAGACTAAAAAATCTTTAAAAAGGTCAAGAATGAACAAAATTTGTGAGGAAATCTAATTAGATTTCAAAGAGGGAAAGCAGAGATCGCCACAAACTGTATTGGAAATCAGTCAAAGCTTAATGCTTTAGAATGTTATATTTGTGCCACACACCCCAGTACGTATAGAACGTTGGGCAGCTTAACACATTTAGATGCCTGACACTTGTCAATTATCATAACATCTCACTCCAAGGTACAAGAACTTTTTTCTTGATTTAACTTCTTTTTTTCAAAACTTATCTATTAAGATTTTGAACAGTTTCAGCCTTGTGAATTCAGAAGAATATGTATGAAATGCAAGATGTGTATAGCAATGAATGAACACCGATTAATCTTCTATGTTTTCCTGACAGTAAAACTAGTCTTATGATGTCACAGAGTAAGGATGGAAATGTTCAAGGATTTGGGAGGGGTTATGGTGGAGGTGAAGCTATGATTTATGCTGATGTTAAATGATATGCAAAACTTTTCAACAAGAAATCGGAAATTGGGCTCTACCATTTTACAAAGTTATAGGGGTGCCGGTAAGAAATTTTGTACTAAGGTAAAGTGGTGGTGACTTCTATAGCATTGTGCATTTTGTACATGTTGAACTCCACATTAAAACTCGACACTTTCGCCTGAAGTGTGATGACTGGCACTAATCAGTGCAGTAACTAAAATTATAACAAATTGCACTGAGATAATCGTATACGTAGTCAGCCACCAGGACCCAGAGTGTGGCCTCCCAGGTCGGGCCACTCCAACCACGTACTTGAGACTAGTATTGTGTACTACACAAGAGCGAGTGAAATGTACACCCATAGATCGGACCAAAAACAATAGTGTAGAATGACGCTTCAACTTGGGAGCGAAAACTTCCTGTACTACACAAGAGCGAGTGAAATGTACACCCATAGATCGGACCAAAAACAATAGTGTAGAATGACGCTTCAACTTGGGAGCGAAAACTTCCTTGTCGTCATACCCACAGTTGACAGCGTTTCCTTTTAGCCTGTCAGGAAGCATTTTAACGTCATGGCGTCGTCTTTTCCCTGCCTCTTAACGTTCCTTGTGACGTTTGTGTTCTTGAGCTCTGCCCAGTCCGTCTGTAAACCACCGTCAGACGAGAAATGTGTGTGCAACTGTGGGAATACAGTGCTGAATTGTGGGAACGAGAACGCTCTCAAAGCAGAGTTGGAGCAGATGAAAATCGCCATGGACCAACTCTCACAGAAGATAGCTGATTGGCCTAAAGGTAAGCAGTTGTAACAGTGGGGGTAACCATGCCAAACGCCTGTCAGGCTTTTGGCTTGATCAGTTACGTTGCTAGTGTTGTGATCTGACGGCCCGGGTTCGATTCCCGGGAGTCAGGATATTTGTATATATTGTTTCTTTCTGTTCTACTCGCCCCTCTAGTTGTTTCACTGGTTCCCACACCGGCCCTGATGGTTAGCAGGCTGGAGATGTGCCTGCCCACAGGGATATCGACTCGGAGATTCGAGGACGAATCTTGAAAAGAAAAGGGGGAGTAGTGTAACAGTGGGGGTTCAAGTAGCGCTAACTGACCATGCCAAACGCCTGTCAGGCCTTTGGCTCGATCAGTTACGTTGCTAGTGTTGTGATCTGACGGCCCGGCTTCGATTCCAGGGAGTCAGGATATTTGTATATATAGTCCATGGGCCCGGACGAATTTTTGTACCACCGAGAGGGACCAGAGCTACGATGGATTTTTTGAATCTGCAATAACCAAAGTTTATTCTTATTTATAATAACAAGATTTTATGTACAGCTTTCTTATTGTAATCACGTGACCAAATGACGTCATTAGAATAAACATCGCTTTGGGGGGCTAAGTACAAAAGGCTGGGACAAATTAACAAACATCAACAATTTTCTGTGAAAATTGGTTTATAGACAAAACATGCCTTGGGAAACACAAAATAAGCAATATTTTGTAAACATTCTGCATTTTTAGGAAGTTATGAGTCTTTTAATGTAATTCATTTAATACTCATATCTCCGGATAGAATTGGCGGATTTTGCTCATTCAAAGACCAAAATGCTACAAATAGTACGACTGATAAGAAAAATACATCAAACAAGGCCCCTTAGGTAGCGTTATTAAATGCCTAGTTTTGGAATAAAGTCTGTTCAATTCATATGCAAAAAATATCGACAAAATCAGACTTTAAGGACTCATAACTTTCTACAAATATAAAATATCGACAAGAGAGCAATTGTACTGTGATCCCCAAAGAAATTTTCACCTTTGAATCAATTTTTATTGAAAAATATTGATGTTTGATATTTCTGTTGAGTCCCTTTCAGCATAGTGTCAGTCGCTGAGATCCGTTTCGATGACGTCACTTGGTCACGTGATCATAACCGGAAAGCTGTACATAAAAGTTTTCTTTTATGGATTAAAATAAACTTTGGTTATTGCAGATTCAAAAAATGCATGATAGCTCTGGTCCCTCTCGGTGGTACAAATATCGTCAATTTTGGGTCCTGGCCCATGGACTAATATGGTTTCTTTCTGTTCTACTCGCCCCTCTTGTCGTGTCACTGCCTTGTGGTTTGATGATATGTCTAAATAACATTCAGAGGTTACCTAGAAGATCTACAACCTTATGATTATTATAACAGTAAGAATATAAACGTTAACTGTACCATCTACCTCAGCTGAAGCAAACGACACAGAAGCCGACAAGCCCCAAGACTGTCAGGACATCCTCGACAACGACGAGACCACGCCCAGCGGCGTGTACATGGTTTATCCACGGGACAACCTGGGCGGCTTCCTGGTCTTCTGTGATATGGACACTGACGGCGGCGGCTGGACGGTAAGTCTGGTCATTTCACTATTAACTAGAGTTCCACGAACACATACCTTCGCCAAATAAACCAGGTTTGTTATGTAGAATGATGTCTGTAGACATAAACTGAAGTGTTAGAGTCCATTCCAAGACACCATGAGGGTTTTTAGGCGACATTTATAATTAGTCTGAATTATTTTGAATAAAAGAATATCTGAGCCACAATGATTAAATTCTTTTCAAAAAATTGACTAAGAAAATACTCATCTATTTGAATTCCTTTGAATATTTTAGAAACATTTTGAAAGTAACTGTACAATAATATCTTTATTTAGAATAATTGTGAAACCACTGTGTGATTATTTCACATTTACAAATATTTACAAATATTTGTAAACTTTGCCAAATGGTAAAATTAGTTTATTGCCCCCATAAAAGTAAGCCCTATTGTTGCATCTGTATATTTTTAGATTTCACTGCTGGGCAGTGGTGGATCCTTTGTGGTGGCACCCAACCATACTTGCAAGGATGTGTGAATTGCTATCTCCCAGC
>NC_049994.1:5632902-5643032 GCF_000003815.2 Branchiostoma floridae | reverse complement strand
CAGTAGATTTCTACAGAGAGGTTGCGAAAATTGCCATTTTCTACCAATAGCGGTGCTTAGAATCTTTACAAATGAGGAGAGAAGATTTAATACTAAAATATGAGCAATGTTGCATTCTGAAGAATGGGAACTTACACTTATTCTGTGAACAGTGTGCACTCAGAGAAGGATACTACATGTATGTTCTTACCTGGGCCTACGTATGTGACCATTTTAACATGGTATTACCCAATTTATGTTAGGTACGCTCATTGTATGTTTGGAGGTTGGATCATGGCACTTTGTAAACATGCAAGTATGGATAAAGATATGAATTTGCAGACTGTTCTTGTAGTGTTTTATTGTATGCCACTATCAGATGTCAGAAATAGTGTGCAGTGAAGGTTTTTCACACTTTCTGGAATTCAGTGTAACTAAGGTCACAGTCATGTTACTATCGTTGTACGATCGCAGACTGGGTGCATTCTTGAGTTAGTTGTGCATGTTTCGCACAGAAAAGTCTGTTTAAAAAGATCTCATAGATCTCTTTCGATGGGTCGTTCTGTCACAGCCTGCTTGGAAAGTCCCCGATAACAAAATTGTATGGCGAAAGTTTCTGCACGGTAAAGCCCCCTTTACAATTCAAGAATTTAGCCCGGCCGAGTTGTCAGCGATCTCTAAATTACGAGGAGGCATGACCCTGATGCCGACGAAGAAACTCTGCCATTTGTTCGTAGGCATCAGGGTCATGCCTCCTCGTAATTTAGAGCTCGCTGAGAATTAAGGAAGACTAGAAAATCTTTAAAAAGGTCAAAAATGAACAAAATTTTGTCAGGAAATCTAATCAGCTGTTTTGGAAATAAGCTTAGATCTAATGCCCTAGAATGTTATATTTTTGTGTCACTAAGGAGGAAGAAGGCCCAGAGGCGGGTGCAATGGAGGACTATCATCAGTGGCCTATGCTCCGCCGGGGGCGAAGGGCCCAAGTTAGCAAGTAACTTAGTACTAAGTAAGTAAGGTAAAGTGGTGACTTTCGTCTCAAGTGTGATGCCTCACACTAACCATTGCAGTAACTGAAATAACAAATTGCACTGAGATAATTGTATCCGTAGTTAGCCACCAGGACCCAGAGTGTGGCCGGCCAGGTCGGGCCAGTAGAGCTCCTACCACGTATTGTGGACTACACAATAACGAGTGAAATATACACCCATAGATCGGACCAAAAACAATAGTGTAGAATGACGCTTCAAGTTGTGAGCGAAAACTTCCTTGTCGTCATATCCACAGTTGACAGCGTTTCCTTTAGGCTAAGCCTACCAGGAAGCATTTTAACGTCATGGCGTCGCCTTTTCCCAGCCTCTTAACGTTCCTTGTGACGTTTGTGTTCCTGAGCTCTGCCCAGTCGGTCTGCAAACCACCATCAGACGAGAAATGTGTGTGCAACTGTGGGAATCCAGTGCTGAATTGCGGAAACGAGAACGCTCTCAAAGCAGAGTTGGAGCAGATGAACATCGCCATGGACCAACTCTCACAGAAGATAGTTCAGTGGCCTAAAGGTAACGCAGTGTTGTGGTTTTATGATAGAAGAAGAAGAAAGAAACTCACGGGTCTCGGTGGCAAGTGTGCAGATGTTGACACACTGGCAGCACCAAATCCGTAGGTGTTTTTGGCACCTTTTAGACAGATTAGCCGTGAGGCTCGGTGGGCGTCAGTCCACCGTCATGGGGGCAGGGACATGGCGTGTATTGAACTCAGGACCTTCTGATTCCAACGCTCTAGCCGTTGCGCCACACAGACATGATATGTCTCAATAACATTCAGAGGTTACCTAGAAGATCTACAACTTTGTGATTATATGAAAACGGCAAGGATGTAAACGTTAACTCCCTACCATGTGCCTCAGCTGACGTAAACGACCAGGAAACCGACGAGCCCCAAGACTGTCAGGACATCCTCGACAACGACGAGACCACGCCCAGCGGCGTGTACATGGTTTATCCACGGGACAACCTGGGCGGCTTCCTGGTCTTCTGTGATATGGACACGGACGGAGGCGGCTGGACGGTAAGTCTGGTCACTTTACTATTACAAATGTTATTCTTAACTTGAAAGTTCATCTGTGTTGGTAGAGTCATTCTTTAATAGTTGAACTGTAATTTCCAACACAAAAATTGGACTCACCCAAATTTTCGACTGCACGGCATCGATATCAGTTGAAATCTTGGACACAGAACCAGACTTTTTCGCTAGGGTGATTAAAGAAACCATCTACATAAGAGCTTTACAGCCATCCCTGAACATAGACGGTGGGCGCCATAGACTTCCTGCAACCTATGATCCACTGCTCACTGAGTCACGTGTTGTATCTGCATAACGTGACGTCACAACAGTAGTGGATTGTTCATTCCTTGACAAAGACTGATGCTGTGCAGTCGAAAATTAGGGTGAGTCTAATTTTTGTGTTGGAAATTACAGTTTAAAACTATTTCAAAAATGTTAGATTCGACTACATTTGTGCATGTCATTGTCCTGATATTGAGATATTTGCTTTGTTGTCTATCACCGTTTCAGTGTTGTTTTGTTGCTCTTAAAGTTGTTCCAGAAACGCCAAGACGGAACAGTGGACTTCTACCGGAACTGGAGGGACTACAAGACCGGCTTCCCTTCCAACCTGAACGGCGAGTTCTGGCTGGGGAATGACAACTTGTACCGCCTGGCCGTGCAGAAAGTCTACCAGCTCAGGGTGGATATGGGGGATGTGGAGGGGAACACGGCGTACGCGGCTTACAGCACGTTTGCCATCTCGCCTGAATCCCAGAACTACAAACTCCACATAGGGACTTACAGCGGCACTGCAGGTGAGGTATAGTTAACGGTTTCAGTACAGAATCTTGAAACGGTGTCGTCTCGACAATGTATCATTTGGTCCTGCTTCTGAGTTGAATTTGAACGCGTCGCGTAGATTTGCGCGCAGATGTATATGGTAGATTCATATGTCTCTAAAATTTTAGAAATACATACATGCATGCATACATATAGTTATACTCTATCTATTTATAGCATTAACAAAGTTCCGCTTCCAGCGTGATTTATTTTATCTCCATTTACCATTGGCGCGTACCATATAAGTGAGGGATACTTTGGACATTGTGGAGTAGAGTTACATCGAAGGAAAAATCTTTAAAAAATCTAAAATCAGGAAAGGATATGCAATTGCTTACAAAGACATGGATATCAGAGTGTAGAGCTGAAAAAATTGCGACACAAAAAAAGGAAGTCAAAAGATACTCATGATCAACAAGCCACATATATAGCTCATTTCAGCTTACATGTACATCTCATAGTCTGTGTAACACAAACTCCGCTGTCCAGGGCTGTAATTGGCCCCTCCCTGCGGGGGCCGGCGGATGTTTGGCGGGCTGCTATAAGCGAGATTGAATCAGGCTATACATCTCAAAGCAAAGGATAATCTCAAAGACAATTCAAGCCATGTGCAACTCTGTTGTTGAGGTCAATATAGTTGTCTTTTGTCACAGGGGATAGCCTGGTGTACCATGACGGGAGACCATTCAGCACCAAGGACAGAGACAACGACGAGCGCTCTGCTAGCTGTGCTGTAGGGGCCAAAGGTGCGTGGTGGTACGCTGATTGCCACCACTCCAACCTGAACGGGCTGTACCGCCTGGGTGCTCATGACGGTACCTACGACGGCGTCAGCTGGCACAACTGGAAGGGTCACCACTACTCCTTGAAGCGCACAGAGATGAAAATCCGCCCAACTACCTAACTTCACACATTATATATTGTATCGTTCATGTCATCGAAACAGAAAAAGTTACCTGCTAATCTCATGATGAAATTCTAATATTGAAAGTCTATAACATTACATACAGTAGCAACTCATCTCCTATAACGGCATGGTCAATTCCAGTCTTATAAGATTTCATTTAAATCCTACACTAGTTCGATCTAGTTAAAACTACGTCTTTATATCTATTGCCTCAATGAAAATGAATGTATTGTTTATGTGTGTGCCTGTGACTGAATGTGTGTCCATTTACAGGGATGTGTCAGCATGAATTAAGAACCTCTGAATGGATTGTGATGATATTTGGCATGTGTGTGGGCCATATGTCAATCCCCCGTCCACCGCTAGTTGTGTAACCTTGAACTTGCGGTTCGTCGAGATTCCGCTAGGGTGCGCTGTGAGACCGTGTCCGTAATCACTGCCGCACCATGTCGCGAAAAAGGCTTCTGAGCGAGAGACATTTTGTGCATATAACTTTTCAAACTATTGCTTTCGTAAGTTTCACAGTTGAATAGCGTTGTACCTATTCTATTCTTTCTCTGATTTGCTCCTCTGATTACTTCTGCCGAATTCGGAGCCAGACTGGCATCGATAACAGGGTTACGTTTGTTGGTGAACTCGGGGAAGGGTGATGAGGGTGGCTCGGTCAGCATCAAAGGCAAACCATGTCAAATAGCCGTGTTGACTGTGACAGGTGTTGTATCCTAGATTGTCGTCTATCCTAAAAGCGCTTTTACGATAGACCGGCATCCAAAATGTGCTTCTATCCTAAAAGCGCTTCTGGGATATCCAGATCACATCGCAAGCGAAGGAGCGCATTCAGACTTTTCTTGCTTACGCTCACAATGGATGGTTGTATGAAGTGATTCCTGCATTCATCCATAATCCATAAGGCAAATACACCTGTCCTTGGTGCTGAGCACTGTCCAAACACATGCAAACGAACTTGTCCCTGGCGCTTACAACCATAGGGCAGGTGTATAGGACAAATCCATCTGTACATACCTGTCCTTGCGAACATACCTGTCCTTGGTGCTGAACACTATCAGGACACAGGTAAACAAACCTGTCCCTGGCGCTGAACACCATACACCCAGAAGCGAACATACCTGTCCTTGGTGCTGAACACAATCGGGATACAGGTAAACAGACCTGTCCCTGGCGCTGAACACCATACACCCAGAAGCGAACATACCTGTCCTTGGTGCTGAACACAATCGGGATACAGGTAAACAGACCTGTCCCTGGCGCTGAACACCATACACCCAGAAGCGAAATACCTGTCCTTGGTGCTGAACACCCATGCGCACACATATGTCCCATCACAGTGCACACACACACACACATAGGAATGTGGTATCGTACTACAGTCAAGCCTGCCCAAGCGACCACCTCTTCTTAGCGACCACCTGGCCATTACGACCGCTTTTTCTCGGTCCCGAAAATTTTCCCAATTGACGTAAAATTTTAGCGACCTCTTGACAACGACTACCTGGCCAACGCGACCGCCGAAACTTGGGACCAAATCCCTGCCCATAATGAATGCGTCATATTCAAATCTTGAGGTGTCATCGATTTTCAATGATAACTAGGACGATTTTGTGCCGAATTCGGTTAGTTTGCATCGGATTTTGACTACCATTACGATGTTATGTTCAAAATAAAGATAGCTGCGGATGCACGCACGTGTGCTTGCTATTTGTCATTAAACACAACGAAAACCATTTAAACTATGCATCGGGCATGTTGTGAGTCGATACTCTTCTAAGCGACCACCTGGCCGTTGGCTTTTGCCCGGTCCCGCGGGTGGTCGTCTTGGGCAGATTTGACTGTCCATCTAAAATAACAAGCGTTATGCTTATACGGTTTGTTCGATTACAGGTTTGTTATTTGTCTTGGATTTGTTATTAGCGATCACCCCTAGAAGAAGAGAGCGGGCGATAAAAGACATTGCCAGTGTGCGAAAGAATATCTAAATACTCTACGTCTAAAGTGGTGGAAGACGAGACACATTTTAAGTGTGCAATTAACCACAACGAAAGAACCGCATACATACAATACATTGTTGTAAACCAATTAGAAGCCAGCATCTGTTACTGTACGAAGAAGTATTAGATGTTTCAGGATGGTGGCCATCTTCACAGCTCGATCGTCTACACGTGTTCTAAAAACCGTTAATTCTAACTGCGTTCATTGAACTCGGTGTTGATGGGACGTATTTAGGGCGCTGATTATTGTTGTGGTTTGTCTCTAATGTCGTTTTATCGAAATGTTATGTTCAGAGTAACCTGGAATCCAGTCTCCTTGTGGCTCGGCCTACCGTAGTCAGTGCAGGCTTTGTACGGGCCGAATGCATCTCTCTCCCGCCGGGGTAATCGGCCACAGCCGGAAGGATTTTCACGCGGTAGGACTTTTGCCCAGAGGGATAACTATCCGGCCACAAGCCTTGGTGGCCGGCAATTAACTCCCAATGGGCAAAGTTTAACCGCGTGAAAATCCTACCGGGTGTGAACGATTACCCCGGCGGCGGAGAGCTGCACTGGCCCCGTAGAAAGCGTGCGTTAACTACGGTAGGCCGTGCCACAATGAGACTGGATTCCAGGTTATGTTCAAAGCAGGACCTCCATTTAAGATACAATGACATGTATGTATGCCCCTAACTATGACGTCTGGCTGAGGTTTTCACTCTCGGGGTGGTGCCAAACAGTCCAATGTGTCAGAACTATAGCCTTTGTAGATCGAATCTGTTTCAACATCATGGGAATAAAATACATATTGAATATGATATATGGATATTAACCCTGAAGCCTTCTGTTTTAGTTGATGATCGACTGCTAAACAAGTGAAAGAACGTGCGTTGGTTTACTTGCAAAAATCTGTTTATTATTTGGTTTTACAAAAAACACAGATCACCTTAGTGCGGCAACACACAGTCTTCCTCCAAGTGAAGCAAAAACGTCCTATCTGACCAAGTTATTCAGGAATAGGCACATTAAACACTTCTACACAACACTGATAAACACACAGAAGTATACAAATGCCACCAGGTAAAACAAAGAAGGTAGCTTTATACATGAAGTTGCAAGTCTAAAGATGCTTTGAACCTAGGATGCTAAAATATCCTGCTTTAATAATATGATAGCCATTGTTGCACATTCATACCCTATCGGGCTAAGTACAGGCATATAGATACAAAAGGTCGTAATACAGTACATATGGATTCTAAGACTAATCTTAAACATTCTAATATATGTATACATTTGTTTGGATTCTTCTCGTTTCTTAGTAATGTTAAAGATGTAGCTTGAGACGTGTGTATATTGTCGTCTGATCAAAACTCATAAGAAAAATAAATTTTTCAACACTAGACAAAGATTCAAAGCGAGAGAACTTTCCTACGATATAGCTAAATAGAATATTTCTATCGTTACTGTTTAAACTACAATCTAATAATAATAATTCTTTGTTAATTGTTACTGCATGCGAACCACGCGGATGAACACCAGCACGTTAGGCTGTGGTCAGGCCTACGTCACATTTCTTCCCGGGGCCCGGCCGGGCTGTTGGCGGAAACGAAAAATGGAAGTTTGTGCCAATGAATATGCACAAGGCATATGCTGTTGAATTATTTTTGGTACGTTTTGTTTTCTTGTTGTCTTTTATATCGTAATTTTCGTCCCCCAAAATTGCCCGGTCGGGACCCTTTGTGGAAATATGACGTTTGCCTTCCTTTGGCTTCGGTCACATTTCCAAACCGGGGCCCGGCCGGGATGTTTTAAGAAACGAAAAATCAAATTTAGCATTATTTTCATCTGTGTTGGTACAATACATCATAGAAAAATTGCTAAATTTTACTTCCAACACTGAATTAACTATAGGGACTTACCCCTCTAATTTTCGGTCAATTCCCCCCCCCCCCAAAAAAAAAATTAAAAAAAAAATTTAAAAATCAAATTGTATACCTAGAAAATACACATATCATGCCCATGAACATTTTGTGTATTTTGATGTATTTAATATCATTCTTTTTGCTCCCGAAAGCTGCTTGACCGGTCCCCGGTTTGGAAATGTGACCTAAGCCTTATAGTGAGGTGGTGAGAATGGTGGTTGCACATATGGTGCAGGCTGAAGGTTGGGGTTGGTGGTACATACAGGCTGACCACCAGCCACGTAAGGCGGTGGGTACTGAGGTTGGGAGAATGGCGGTTGAACATATGGTGCAGGCTGAAGGTTGGGGTTGGTGGTACATACAGGCTGACCACCAGCCACGTAAGGCGGTGGGTACTGAGGTGGTGAGAATGGCTGTGGTACATATGGTGCTGGCTGAAAGGTGGGGTTGGTGGTACCCACAGGCTGGTTGTTCTGTGTAGTTGCAGGGGGTGCACTCTTCTTCTTCTTGCAGTAGCAGCAAACGACTATGAGCAGCACCACAGCCGCATCAAGTCCGACCACAACGCCAACGATGACTCCTATGCTTGGACCTTGGGAAAATTTAACACGAACTTCGATAAGATGTTAAAAATCTAAGCTGGGGGCGAAGCTGAACCGGAATGAGGGTTGGGAGCTGCCTAAGTCCTACCTACCCCTTCTCCGCAAGGAGGCGGGGGAAGGGGGCAGATAATCTACGGAAGCCAGACCTAGTCTCGTGTTCTCTCGCGAGATCGAGACATAATTAATGAGAATATTCATAGCAGTATTTTCAATGTATCTCTTGTACCGGACATGATATGGTCTTGAAATTTGGGTGGTAGATAGCTTTTAGCGTCATAACAAAATTGGGCAAGTGTGAGCCCCCTAACGTTTAATTTTGGAACTGCAGGGGCGTTTTCGTCAAGATATTCCAAAGAGGATAACTGCAGAAAGGAACGACGGATTGTCATTATTTTAGGCATGCACGTAGCTTATGCAAATATGTTCATAATGATATTTTATGTAAATGAGGACTTAATTTGCATAATTAATGACGAAAATGTATAATTCTGTTGATTTCAATACCCGGACTTCAATAAATGTAACACATATAACACATATGCAAAAGTTGCACGAATGCTTGATAATTAACGATGCAAATTTTATACTTGTGACATGTGTACATTAGTCAATGATGAACATTACCATGCATAAATTATGTAAATGTGGTATTCATTTGCATAAAATTTACAAAAGCTCTAGATATTTCATGGAGGTATGAGGTCGCCGAACTCTAGTTAGAAAATGTATTACTTACCGGCGGCGCAAGTGACTCGGATGCTCCTGTTTCGAGGAAAAAAAAGACGCCGTCGTACAGACGCCAGGTCCCAGTGATGTCCTCGGCGTACATGCTGTTGTCTTCCACAAACATAGATATTCTGTTAGTCCCCAAAACAGGACCAACATGCCAATCACCATCCGATCGGTAGTAGAACAGGTAGTCACCACGGGATGATTTGTACACCGGTCGACCATCCAAAGTCTCTCCCGTCATGGTGTAGGTTGTCAGCCGTTCAGAGTGGAGCGAGCTCGACCCAGAAATACGGACGGTCGAGCAACCTGATATCCGACAATGAGAAAATATCCATCATCATTTCATCCAAATTTTCTTCAAGCAATGACTGTTTTAAAGGTGAGGTACATACCAAATTTTCTACGACTGACAGTCCGTCGTATCAGGACAACTCGGCACCTGGGACGACTCGGCACCTAGCCAAGTGGGAAAACTTGGCACCAAGAATATGACATGAAATTGTGAAGGTTTGTGAGAAATGCAAGATGTTTAACTGCAAAACATTTCTCTCACTGCAATAACTTGTAAGTCATACAGTCGGCACAATTTTACGGACATTTTGAGGCTCTGAACGTCACTTCAAAGTACGTTAACTTTGAACGGCCGAGGCTCTGTCTATATCAGATCGGTCATCTCAACGCGTTTTTGAAACCTACAAACAGTTGTAATTTACGACCAACAAAATATATTGAACTGCTTATTACATCTTTTTTCATTTGTACTAACTTGCAAACACGGTGATATAGAAGAGAAGTAGAGTGACATCGTGAAAGAACGCCGATATAACAACTAAAAAATGGCGTCGCCGGCGCGGCCCGCAACATGTTTTGGGGATCTTGTATCCTAAAAATTTGTATCCAAAACGTTACCTCGTGGGGTGAGATTGATTTGTACATTCTTATGTCACTTCTTATGCTGCCGGAATGATAGGATTATCATTCTTCGAGTGCAAAATATAAAAGTTATGTGCCGAGTAAGTATGGTGCCGACTAGGGCCGAGTTGTCTCAGGTGCCGAGTCGTCTCGAAACCCGTCTTTATCACGGAGAGTCTCGATCTCGCGAGAGAACGCGAGACTAGGT
>NC_049994.1:5623448-5628902 GCF_000003815.2 Branchiostoma floridae | reverse complement strand
TGACGCGACAATCCTAGAGGTTCCGGGGGAATGCTTCTTCGGGGAAATGTTGAAATCTTGGCCCTCTGAAACGCCATTTCCTGAATTTTGAGGGGCAAACTTTGCTGGTAGACTAAGCTATGTTTACTGCCAATTCTTTTAGAGAGAAACATGGTTTTAGCTTAAGTGATATATTTTCAAGATTTTCACGATTTCGAGCCCCAAAGGAAAGACCCGAGCAGCAGTCGCAAGGTAGGTCTAGGGAAATTTTGAAATCTGAACCCTTTGAAACGCCATTTCCTGCATTTTGAGGCAAAATATGTCACTGGCTGACAATGCTAAATTTAACGCTATTTTTGTTAGAGAAAGAGATTTTAGAGGGCGATGACACACGCCCCACATATTTTCACTATGTCGTATAGATCGCCGGAGGCGCAAGCCAAACAAAATTCGATGATAACATTTCTATTAGCGAAAATTATTTTTGAGGGCGACGTTTCCGCAACGTATTCTATTCGTAGCAAGCGAGGCCGGTGAAATTTTGAAATCTGGACTCTTAAACGCCATTTCCTGCATGTTCAGAGAATTTTGCCGGTAGACTAGTTATATTTAATGACATTTCCATTATTGAAAAAAATACACAAAGTTTTTAAGCTTGATTTTTTTTTTGGGGGGGGGGGGGGGAGGGCGGAGTGTCCAGAAGTACATGTATGGTGTCCGAGGGTTACTTAACTGACGTTTGTGTCCATGTGTCTACTCCACACGAAGAATGTCTCGACAACGGGTAACGATGACTTAAGAATAACAACGTGTTACGTAGAATTAAAACGTCCGATAGCGTTTCGCGCGATCGGGAACAACATACCGATAACGCTTAACGTTGAATTACAGCGGGGGGCTACGATTTCATTTGAATAGCTAGCTCGAAACGCTTAAGGGAGAAGGACATGCAGACCCTCTGATATGACTCTTCTCAAGAAAGTTGAAAGACAGAATATAAGGAAAACTTAAACGTTAGAAAGTTTAGAGATGTTGTGTTATGGTGCATAGAGGAAGATCGTATAGATTGGACTTGTCCTGTCGACACCATTGAGAGTCGTGACTGAGCAAAATGTGACGTCCGGTGTGGCGTGACCGGTAGAGCGTTCGGCTCGGAATCTAGAGGTCCTGAGTTCGATCCCCACCGTGCCCCCGACGTTGTGCCCTTGAGAAAGGCACTTTAAACGACTTTCCTCGCTTCACCCATGTGTAAAAATGGGAACCTGAACCGGTCATTGAGGTAAAATACGTTTACCTTCTGTGTGTACCGTGTATGTGGCACTGTTAATGTAAGTTACAAAAAACTTGAGTACAGTGCTACTCTTCGTCCAAAAGCAAATTGAAAAAAAAAATGACTCACCTGTCTTTTCTCCAGCCGTCCCCATTGTAAGGAGCAGCAGTCCAGTCCACATCTTCTGTCGTCTGATATGTTCTCGGCTTCTTACTCTAAGTCTTGTTGTGTTTTAATTCGATGTAGAGAAATCAATTCTCCTAACCAGCCAAGGGCACAGTTCTGTCTAAATCTGTACCTGTTGAAAGGTTACCATACCAGTCTTACCACTGTGGCACTGTCGTCGTGTCTTCAGCTGCCCTGGGAGCTGCCCTCTGTCGTCACAAGTTCATTCACCCTAAATCTATTATCCGTGTGTACATCGGCAAAACTACTCCTTTTCAAGCAAAAATGCAATACAGACCTACTTAGATTATTTGCAATGTCTTTGTGATTTCCATTTTAGATGACGCTCAACTGAAGAAGTTCAATCAAGAGGCTGAAAAGGCTGGAGCCAGAAGTGCCGCGGGGTGTACCTTCTATATCTGTCATATCTGTCTGAAGATCGCTAGCCTCTGTTGCAGTCTCTTCGGGCGGTATGGTGTTTAGAAGTTAAGATTGTATCTATTAGTGAAATAATGTGATAGCACCCCTTTATCCCATTATTTTACTAGATCTAGTAAGAGACAGAAAATATTGGTATATTAGTGAAATAATATGATAACACCCCTTTATCCCATGACTTTACTAGTAAAATATTTTAGAAATTAGTCTAAATGTGCGTCTACTATAGCTAGAGCAAAATGGGATAGCACCCCTCTATCACATTAATTCGCCAGTATATAGACAAGTCTTGAAATAACCACTAAAAACAAGTTTTCACATTTTTTTCAACTATCACGTTTTCTGTCCTAAAATACTGTTCAGGGCTAAATAAATATGTTAATATATAATGAAGTCTCTACTGACTGATTTCTAACATATTTTATGTGCCATTTTCAGACAATATGTAACAATATGTGTAACATATTATGTATATTGAACGAAATCCTTCCAGCCAAATTAAGGTACTTTGAAAGCTTTATTCCCAGAATTTAGCTGGACCGCTCCTTACTTGGGTATAGTCCTTCACCCTCTCTTTAATGATAGTTTGAATTATGTCATAGTATGGGCGTGGGTACATTTTCATTTCACACGCATGCGCTTCTAAGATAGTCTAGCCCTTTTCCAAAACCCTTGCTGCTGTGAAAGTTTATAGCAGGAACACACGTACATTTCAGGGTGTTCGTTGGTACAAGGGTTCTCTACCGACAAACTAACAGGTATTTCTAGTTTTTAGATTCACCTTCCATAGATTTCTTTCCTTTGTTTTTTCTTGGACCTTTTTCATCCCTGACACAACCACCAAACATTCACAAAGCTGCAGTACTCTCAGGCAAATATAACCGGGTGGGCGCAGTCACGCAGGCGGGGGAGAAGACTGTAGTGACCGAGCAAACCCAAAGCTTATAGCCGTAGGGGCGACTGGTGAATTACACAGCATGTACATACATTGTACCTTGTGCGATTGTTGAGCAATAAAATTTATTCATTCATACAAGTTACATCAACTTACATGTACTTCATATTGCTCTGGTCTTTTGACCGGGCATTATTCCAAAAGTCACTACGGTTTGTTTTTTATGCCAGATGGCGCCAATTCGATAGGATGGCAGAATGAATATTTTCATATTTGAATTATCATTTTTTTTGTAAATGTACAGCTTTTGTAGAATAGCATTCAACGATGTCAAAAGAAGGCAGGTTTGCTACGTAGCTTATAGCAAACGGTGAGTCTGATGACTGGTTTCCTTTTTTAACACAGAAATGGCGACAACAGAGAAAGATGTGGGTGTCACAAAACCGAGCTCAAAACTTCAGCAGGCACTACGTGAGGAAGATGCCAAAGAGGAAGATGTGGACCTCCCAAAGATCAGCTCAGCACATCAACCCTCAGTGCCTTACATATACACACCCGCTCCAACACTTGGGAAACATAGCAATAAAGTAAAAGAAGACATGTCCTACTCTAGCGCAGGCAAAGATCTCAAAATCCGAAGCAAGGATGCCGATCGTGGTAAACATGCCTATGAACACACCATCGTCGGAGAACAGACTGAAGTAGGCCCCTTCGGTTCCGCCACCGACAAGCAACCTGCCGCGGCCGGGCCACGATACCTTCACGTCGGAGATCACGTAGTGGTGTGTTCGGGGCATGAATCAGAACACACCTACGCGTACCGACAGGCTGAAGAAGTCAGCAAGGGATATGAGGAAGATGATTGCTCCCACTACTACACCAACCCAGAGGATTGTTACGGCTACAAAGTACCTGAGGAAGTAAACAACGAGTTTGAGGAGCAGTCTTCTTCACACAACTACGACAAACCAGGGGATGCTTACCAGTACAAAGTGCCTGAAGAAGTTAACAAGACGTTTGAGGAAAAATCTTCTTCACACGACTACGACAAACCAGAGGATGCTTACCAGTACAAAGTGCCTGAAGAAGTAAACAAGACGTTTGAGGAAAAGTCTTCTTCCCACGCCTACGACAAACCAGAGGATGCTTACCGGTACAAAGTGCCTGAAGAAGTAACCAAGACGTTTGAGGAAAAGTCTTCTTCCCACGACTACGACAAACCAGAGGATGCTTACCGGTACAAAATGCCTGAAGAAGTAACCAAGACGTTTGAGGAAAAGTCTTCTTCACACGACTACGCCAAACCAGAGGATGTTTACGGCTACAAAGATCCTCAGGAAGTCAGCTTCGCACACAGGGCTAAAGGTACGTTACAGCATTGAATACAACATTTACAACTCTTTTGATGCAATTTACTATTACAGTATTTATAATTTCCATAGCACATTGTAGACAGAGCCACTGTAACTACATTGTATGTTTCTAGTTTGAGAATTGATTGAAAGGATTTGATTCTTCATTAACCTTCCTCGCCAAAGACTGCTAGTAAATACATGCATAGACATCCGTAAATAATTTCATCAGGTTGGTAGATCAATCCCACAAAGTCTTCTTCGTTATTCCTCTGTCACATTTGGCGAAAATCGCCCGAGCCTCTCTTATAATAATATCTTTATTGCACAGCAATTGTACAAGGTACAAAGTATGGCTTATATGTAACAGGGACGGTTTTCAGGTGAAAAATACGCGCATCCCTCTGTCGATCTTAGATACGGCCGATCTTCCATCTTAGATACGGCCGATCTTCCATCTTAGATACGGCCGATCTTCCATCGATACGCCCGAAGAGCGTGGATGTGACATGGGTATTACACAACCTTCTTCCGTAAACGTTTCGACGACCATATGTCGGCTTCATCAGTTCAAAATGAAACAAATACTATCGGTACGATATGAACTAAATGGACTTAAACGATTGTATTATGACGGTTGGAAGTTCAGATTGCACTGACTCTCTCTAGTTTACATAGCACCGAAAGTATTTGTTTCATTCGAAAGTATTTGTTTCATTTTGTACTGATGAAGGCGACAGATGGTCGTCGAAAGAATCAAAGGGAAGAATCAAAAAAAGATTGTGTAACGAAGAAGACCTTGTGGAAACTGCATAGACAATTAATCAACCATCACACGACAACAAAGGTCTACATCTGATAAAAAGTTGTGTGAGAAAAAAACATTTCATTTGCGTCTTTTTATCACCTCAACGAAAAAAAACCTACTCATTTAATCTTTTACACAAATATTTGTTGCATCAGTCTGATATGATTTTTTTTTCGGTATTGTGGCCTTCAAATGATGGCCTTGAAGAGAACGTACCGACAGCTGTGATGGAAAAGCACAGTAAATGAATTCATAAAATTGAATTGACATACAGAGTATCCATAATTAACGAAAAGCTACGCAGTAAGAAAAACAATAATTCAACTTTTTCAAGCGTGCATTTCACTTATAGTGCATAGGTGAAAACAAGAATACATTTCTTTATTTGTTTATTTTGATCTATCATACGGAGTGAATGGGAGGGCAAAACAGGTGCATGTAAAATGCACCTTTCAAAGCTGTCCTCCTGTACATAAAAACACATACATGGCGCACCATGGACTATACAATAGTAATATCATCATAATATTATCATTAGTAACTAGCA